>NC_056743.1:1296470404-1296640404 GCF_019279795.1 Protopterus annectens | reverse complement strand
AAAATACACTTTTTGTGTGTTTGGTTTTAAACCATGGCTTTGGCACCACTCATGTGTCTGTGTTAGCCCTTCCTGTAGTATGTTAACATCATTGGGGGACTCAATGATTGCACCCAATTTGCAAACATCAGTGAACTTGGTAAGCCAATGGCTGTGTAATTTAGCCTGGACTTATGAGAAGTAGATTACAAGCACTAAAGGACCAAGCACAGAACCTTGTAGTATGCTACTGGTGATGGGTCTACTGGTAGAGGTGAAGTCACCAATTTTGATAGTATGTGTTCTGTCAGTGAGCCAATTTGCTACCCATCTAGTGACATAAGGGTTAATCCCTAACAGAGAGAGTTTCAATGATACCTGAGTTGGGGGGTTGTGTCAAAAGCCTTGGTCAGGTCAAAATAGGCAGTATGCACAGTCTCACCTTCATCCAGGGCTTGGGTGACTTTCTCAAAGAAGTCCACCAGGTTTAATAAGCATAATCTACCCTTAATGAAGTCAAATTGGGCTGGGTCTACAGTTTGAAGGTCGCCTATGTCCTTGTTGATAAGGTCCATGAAGATTCTTGCCATGGCCTTGCAAGATGAGACTGGTTACACTTATGGGTCTATAGTTCCCAGGATTGTTGGGCAAGAGGATTACTGTTGCTGTTCTCTACTCTGCTGGAACAAATCCAGTTCTCAGGCTATGGTTAAAGACAGTGCTAAGTAGGTCTGCCAGGTCCTGTTTTAGATTGCTCATTAAGCATCCTGGGATGTTATCTGGTCCCATTGACGCTGTGATTTTGGCCTTGGAGAGTGCAGATAAAACATGATCTCTAGAGATACTAGGCAGAGGACTAGTGTCAGGTATTCTTTGGAAATGGCTGGTGTGGCTGGGGGGGGGGTGAAGTTTGCACCAAATCTGTTAGATAACAGCTTGGTGATTTCCTCTGGTGCAGTATGATTGGTACCATCTGTTACCAGTTCTGCACAAAGCTGGGCATTCCCTTTTAGGTTTCGGACATAATTAAAGAATGCCTTATGATTATCCTTAGCGAGAGACACTATTTTAGCTTCATACTTATTTTTAGAGGATTTCACAAGATTTCTGATTTGTTTGTTCAAGCTGAGGAGGGAATTCTTCCTTTGCTGAGTCACGTTCCTCTTAATTCTTAGACATCACTTTCTTCCTCTTGTTATATAACCTGCTTATACTAGAGATCCACTAGGGTGGGTAGTTTTTTTTTTTTTTTTTTTGGAAGGACCTGGTTTTGATCCAGTATTGTACAGCTGAGTCCATACAGCTGCTTAAGTGATTGTATAGGGCATCTGAGTACATCTCTGCATAGGATTCATTGTTGTCTGTAAGTGCAGGGGTAATAAAACTTTTTATACCATCGCTTAGTATTCTGAAGTTAGCTTTGGAAAAGTTATTCAGTTTTTTGCTCCTATGGGAGTGTCAGGTCCAATAGTTACTTTGAATGAGCCAGCTTTATGGTCCGACCTTAACAGGGAAGGCATCGCACAGGGGGGAGTGCAGTGACTCCCCATGTTGGTGAGTACTATGTCTAGGACATTTGAGCCCCTTGTTGGAATGCAGACTATCTGTTCCAAAGAATTTGAATTAACAGAGTCCGGGAATCTCTGGGTGAGCATGTTTGCACTCATATATGTCACACAGTTGATGGAAGGATAGATGAAATCACCCATGACTAAGGTGCTGGGCTGTATGGAGAGTGATTCCAGTAAGTACAGGTAGGTGGTGTGCTTTTCTTGGTCCATGGTGGGGGACCTATAGCTAGCAATGATGTGGTAGGTTATTTTGCCTAGAGTTAATGGGACATGAAGTAGTTCAAGAGAATCATACTGTTTGATCAGTCTTGAGGTGAACTTGGCTTTAATGAAGATGGATACCCCTCCACCTTTGGTTCTTTCATGCTCATTTTAAGGTCTGAACATGTGGAAGACATTATAGCCTTGCATGGCCGGAGTGCTCTCTGAGGCCTTGAACTATGTCTCAGTGACTGTATAGAGTGCTTCCAGGGAGTGTAGCTTCATGTTTAGACTTCCAGCATTAAACAGCAGAACCTTGAGTTTGCCTCGGGTGGATTTTGTTATGTCAGAAATTTTGTTGTTTTGATATTGCCTAAAAAAGGCACCATGGGGAGGCAAGTGTCTTTGCCATTATCCAAAAACCTACAGGAGACAGGTCTAGATGATCTATGGCAAAGCAGCGTGGCCTATTGACCATATCATCCCAGGCTGACAGATACTGGATCTCCATGGACTGACACCAGATGCTAAGACAATTGTTGAAGTTGATCATTTCTTATTTATACTGTGGCATCATCCTGGAGAAGGTAGAATGCCGCTTAGAACTAGAGTCATACCTGCCTGGGACACACAGTCTGAGAATTCAGTCATGTCTGTCTTCATATAGGCCAGACAGGTACGTCTCAAGTCATTCACCCCAACATGAACTATGACTGAGTCATAACAGTACTTGTTGAGTGACTTCATTGCATGTGTGAACTGATGGATCCTGGTATCTGGCAGGCAACTGACCATGACCTTCTCCTTGTCCATTCCGGTGAAGGGAACATCTGTATGTGTCACTATAGAGTCACCTATGACCAAGACATTTGATTTAGAGGTGGTTCAGAGGTATTGTATTTGTTGGGACACATTTGTATGTGTTGTATGTATGTGTTGTTATGTGTAGTGGTTTCCATTTACGTAACAGTATGTGCACTTTGTTACATTTGGGAGGTCTCTGAATGTTTGGTAGACTTCTAGTGAGCACCTCCGCATATATGGGTCTGTGTGTCATGTCTTTAGTTTGTGTGAGAGGTGAAGAGTGTGTACTGACAACCTGTTTGGTATCCAGTTTGTTGTTACATGAGAGAAGTGATTCCAATTTTACAGTGTACTTACATCTCTCACATAGCGTATTTGCTTGCTTTAGGAGTAAATAGTTGTCAGTATACATGAGACAATTATTACACTACCACAGTCCTCCCACGTCAGTCAGGCTGGCCAGATAAATGATGAGAAAGTGTCTGTCCATTATAGCAGGTTTGTCCCGTACAAGCTATTAAGGAAAGCAATGGGCTAGATTGAACAGTTTTTGTGCTAGGACTATCAAGGGTTGTTAAATTTGAGTGCTGTGTATACTAGGAGTGGCAATGCTGCTCAGTGTGCAACTAAGTTGCCTTTAGTGCAACAGAGATGCTTGTGGGCATTCCATTGACAGTTGTCTGGAGAAAAATTGTTTCAAGGTGTTTGCATCTGTACAGGGCATTGCTAACCCCCATTGCTCAATGCACAGTGATGAGCAAATGTGTGGCTTAAATACAGGCAAAATTAAACAGTTTTAAGGTAATCTACCAATAGGAAAGTACACAATTAACCTTCCTCCAACAATCCCCAGCTCAGGCAAGGTTGAATCCACACTCTTTTGCCACAAGGGTGCAGGGGAGTCTTTCTTAATGTAAGATGGCTGGTTTAGTGCTCAAGTGTAACAAAAACAGGCTAGATTCAGCAGGTCTGAATCTAGACTATGCTATCTAGGTTGAAAATACAGTTAAAAACAAGTTAAAAAAATATGCAGTCATAAAGTAAAAAATCAGAAAAAAAAATGCAGTGATCAGATACAATGCAATTTAAAAACAGAAAGCAGTTCTAACACAGACAATATATATATATATATATATATATATATATATATATATATATATATATATATATATAGGAGATGCTAGTGAAACTATTCAGGTATTGGTGAAGACTGAATGTGGGCCATAGGATTCTGAGTGAAGAGAATGGTTTGACAATATGGTAAGCTAAAAACTATATTGGTATTATTCAGAGCAAATCAGTCTTGTTCTTCAACTTTGGCTTTCTCTGAATCCTTTTAACACACCTTAACTGATCAAGACTACACTGTAATAATTGTGTTGGAAATAACTGCATTAAGCCAGAGGAAATTATGGGGGTTCTAGATGCCATGAGGTGAATTTCACAGTTTTTAGCTACCATTTCATCCAGCGACAGCCTTAACAGAAATTATGACTAATGGAAGAAATTCAGTTTTGCTCATCAACATTGTTTTTCCTGCATCCTTTCAACGTACCCTAATTGACCAAGATTACACTGTAATAACTAAATTACTTTGGGGATCTAGGGGACACTAGGCAATCAGAAGCCATGAGGTCATATATGCTCTGGGGGTACATTTTAGAGCTTTATTCCCCCAACCTTTTGATCCAGTGATTGCCTGCACAAAATCATGCATAAGGAAAGGAATTCAGTCTTACTTTATTTCAAGGAAAACATTTGTTGTATCCAAGGCTAAATGCTCAAAGTTGACCTACCAACACTGTACAATAAATGAAGAGGGTAAATCCTTCTGATGATGCTTATATTATATCTGGAAATAGTATCTGCCTTCCTACTCCTCCTTCAAAAATGGTTACTTTCTGTAAATCCCTCTCTGGTATTAAATTGTGATGAAAATTAAAGGACAACTGGCTACAGTCATATATTTCAAGTTTCTGATATCATATTTATATAGAGCATGTTCTTTGCCCCTACACTCAAAAGGCAACCACCTCCTGGCTGTGTACTCCTCAGATGTTAGACTTGGGCAAAATTAAAAAAAAAAAAAAAAAACAACATATATACTGTCAAACACATATAAATAAAATGCTTATTTGCCCTCCTCCAAAAAACATCCGCCTGTAATTGCATCTCATGTCTGATTGTGAGGAAAATGAAAAAGTAATTACAGTAATGTTACTTTTACACTAGTACACTGCTCCTATACAAGCTTAGTGATCCTCTGTGCACCCCTCTGATGTTTGTAAGGAAAGTAAAAGAAATAATGACCACACTATTGACAGCGCAATACAGGATAGTGACCTCTGAAGTTTGGGAGGAATATTACAGAAATGATGCCATCATCCCCAGCTCCCCACACAAGCTACACATCTGGGAAGGGCTGGCTTTAGATTAAGTGGAATTCAGGCAGAGGCCATTACTAAGCCTGTGTCAAAATAGCTTATACAGCCTTGGTGTGGGGGGTCTCCAACCTCCACCCCCACCCCACAGCTCTGAAAGTCTGGGTGTTCTGTGATTCATTTTTATCCTTTTTTATTCTATTTTTTGAAAGATGACTGTTTAAACTGAACAAACAATAAGCAGGTCAGTTACTTCCATTCAGACAACCTCACACCAAGCAGCCACTTCTATGTACAGTTCAGAAGTTGGATTGTGATAAAAGAGAATGGCCATGTAATGTATTTCACCTTTATTCCAAACACACAGTTGCCACATATTAAATATTCCAAATTACTTCACACAAATCACACTAGTCCTGCAATACCAGAATAATAAGCATACAACAGCAGGTACCTAGTCCTTTTCCTCCACACACAGCCCCAGCAATTGTACCTATTCTGTCTGTGCATATCAGGTATCCAGTTAGGTAGTCCACATTACTTCTCACAAATGCATACTAGTTCTGCAAAACCAGATAGTAACTACTTAAACTGAGCAAATAACAAGTGAACCAGATACTTGCATTGAGCTAACCCCAATTCCCACCCAGCAGTTATAGCCATGACAACTGTTGGCTGTGTAATACTATTTCACATAGATTGCTCCAAATAAATACGTTGCCACACATTGAAGTATTCCAGGTTGCTCCACAGAAATCACACTGACAGAAATATTGCTGAAAATACCTAGTTGATCACTGCCAGCATCATTAAAAAATAATACTTACTTCATTGGCTTCTGTTTTTCACATCGCACCGTTTCTTTCAACTATCCAGAATTCTGCAGAATGCCCCTGATTATGTCTCTTATTGTGGACCCTCCCTTGTAAAATTTTTGATTTTCTGGTAAATTGTTGTTGAATATTACAGCCAATCAATAAAAACAGACAGAGATTCATATTTTCTTTTTCAAAAAATATAGCATACTGATGCAAAACCTCAGTCACAACTGAGCAAACATGCTTTGCACCTATATTTGAACACTGAGTGAGCTTTGTTCTTCATGACCTTGCAAAATGGAGCTCCCCACGTTGTGCCCATCACACCACTGGCACTCTTGTTTTAACAGGGTGGTTTTTTTTCAATTTATTTTTTAGAGCAAAAAAATGCTGTATTTCATTGCTCTAAAAAAGTAAACAAATATGAAAAGAGCACCTCTAGAAGCAAGCATCCCAAGTGGCTGCCTAGCTGATCTAGGCATAAAGCCAGCCCTGGCTGTAGGGAGCAGTCTATTTACAGTGGATCTCTGTGCTGCACTGGCAATACAGCTGACTTCTGAAACATGATTAGATACTAAACAGGTGAGGGCCATATAAACACTGAGGTGACACAATCTTTGAATGTGACAGAAAGACATATCAGGCTTCTGACATAGAAGAAGTGACAACTGCTTGCTACCACCTCTTGTCTACTATATTATGTTAGGGTGCTGCCTGGCACCATGCATGCCTAACAGCTGTAATGTTCTTAAGAACTTTGCAGCTAAAAGCATATTTAAGCTGGTTGAATAAGCATCTTTGCCTGTGAGTTATTTCACTACACTGACTGCAGATATATATAGATGGACTGTTCTGGAGTAGCATCCTAAACATTTACAGTTATGAAAGTTTAAATACTCCATGTACCAATCTTATGCTGTTTCCAAGCTGCTGCTTTGTAATTTTCATTCATTGTGACTAGTAGTCCCGTGTTTAGAAAAACTGACAAAGAAATCTGATGGTCTATTATTGAATAAAATCAGCATGGAATTCTGAACATCTTGGATCAAATTTCTGCTAAAGGAAAACTTGTTTTCATTTTTCAGTTGTTGCTCTAAGGTGTGAATGAACCATGGTGTAGTGAGACAAAGCAATATAAACAAGATTTACTGTGATGTCAGCCTGAACTTCGGAACAGAAGAGAAAAATGGGAAGCATATAGATTTAGACAGGACTTTGGGAGTTTTCTGAACAGAACCCTGCAGCAAAGACAAGCAGAGTGTGTGCGTGTGTGTGTGTGTGTGTGTGTGTGTGTGTTGGGGGGCAAGTTTTTTTTTCATGTTTATTAGATGAATGGTTGGCTTCATAGCCCACTAGCTTGGGCCAGCAAAAGCCTAGCCATTCAAAAAATACAAAAATAATAAAAGCATACAGGGATGGGATGGATGACTTTCTACCACGTACATTTAGAAAGCTGACTGAAGGACTGGAGGATCCACTACATAGCCACTCCTTGAATGCTAGGTTGGTACTGATAAGGAAGATGAAGAAATATCTGTGGGGTATTAGAGATAAAAAATTAAATTTACTGCATGCCAGACAATCCTTGCAAGAAACTTGACACTTTGAAAATAATTCAAGATATTCATGTGAGAAGAGCTGACTTGCTGCAGAATTTTGAAATGTATATGTTGTTCTAGGATACATGCTATGCATCATCACTCAGGGGCACAAACTCTGGGTAGTGACTGAAAGAATGAGACTTTGGGTATAAGCAGTGGAAATGAGATTCTACCTACAGGGTGACTAGGTTTACATTCTGTGATAGTGTGGAAGGTAGGGACTGTGTTCTGTCTACATAACGACAAGAGTTTATATTCCTTGATAGGACGAGAAGATAGAGGCAGTAAGAGAACTTCAGATTTGAGACACTGTGTCTTTGGATCAAGACAAGAGAAACTGAAGTGGTTTGGGCATCTTATTGAGAAAGTTCTGTGAGAGGGGGCCTGGACATTGGAAGCTACACTAGGGAATTATGGAGGTGCCAGTGTCTGTCACCAGGGCTCCATCCATTTTGTCTAAGGGTATCCCTGTAAGGATCTTGCACTCAGTTACTGTATTCTAGACATCTGAGCTCACAAGTCAGCTTTCTGACATTTAGACCACAGAAAACTTTCTTGGGCTAGTGCCCTAAAATTAAAGGTCAAATGGATGCTAAACTCTGGATCTATAGCATAACACAGAATGGACATATAGATAAGAACAGAGTAAGTTGGACAGGTGGAGCTGTGACCACAAAAGATGAAGCAAATGAGCTCAGGGTGTTTAGGAATGACAAGCTGCAAGGACAGGATGGACGACTTTCTACCCTGTACATCTAGAAAGCTAAATGAAATAACTGGAGGAACCATTACCACCCCTATATAGCCACCCCTTGAACTCTAGGTTGGTGCTGGAAGGGAAGATGAAGAAACGTATGTGTGGTAAAAGATGGATGAAGTATTAAACTCCAGTGGATTAACAGGTGAGCAATAGCATGTTTTGCTAGCCCACTATGACACAACTATTCAGCTCTGTCACAGCTGAATACAAAAGGTGACTCAGTGGATGTGACATATTCAAACTACAACACAATCTCATATACAGTGCCACAGAAAAGCCTTTGGGACACATTTAGAGGACTAGAGGTTATGCCCACATTAGTAAGACTGAGAGATAGGAACAGTATTAAATGGAGAATTGATTTATGAAAAAAATAACCACTATTAGGGTTTAGTGTTAAAGTAGTTTGTGCTTAGAATATTTAAATCTGGTATAATTTAGGGAGTGAAAAGAATTTTTTTCAAATGTATTTGTTGGCCTGGGATGCTTTCCAGATATACAGGGAGCATGATACAGACTCATCTTGAATTCAGGGGTCATTCTGAGAGTGCAGTTTAGAAGAAAATATATTATAAAGAAGGAAAAATAGACAGCAATTACAAGATTAAGTAAAAAAAATAATAAAAGTACTTTTTTATGAAACTAGATAGTAGGACCCTGTTGAAAGAAAATGTTAAGTGGAATTCTAAGGATTCAGAGATAGGTGGTGGTAGTGTGAAGGTGATCTGTGACATCTTCATGAATACATATGTAATCTACCTTTTTAACATCTACCTGCAGAACTCAAACATAAAATACTATCACAGTTTGTTTGCAAAAGATGCTGTTATCTAAGAACTGTGCCTACCACAGAACCACAAAACAGAGCAATATAGCATGGTGT
The DNA here is from genome assembly GCF_019279795.1 of Protopterus annectens. Taxonomy (NCBI): domain Eukaryota; kingdom Metazoa; phylum Chordata; order Ceratodontiformes; family Protopteridae; genus Protopterus; species Protopterus annectens. Next base: position 1,296,631,406 of record NC_056743.1, on the reverse strand, counting down.
TGGAGCATATGGCTGTAAGCAATGTTATGGATGTGAATTATTAAAAAAAAGTAAAAATATTTAGTTTTGCTTTTCATTGCTTCTGAATCTGTGCTTGGGCGATATGATGAAGTGCTTAACCCCCTGTAGTTAATAGTAAACATTGGCTGGAATGTTTATAGGAAAGGGTTGCCTCCTGCATAGAATCAGAATTAAAGTTACCTTTCATAAAGCACCACACTGCTGAAACCCAGTATTTGAACTGTTGTTAAATATTCTAATGCAATGTTATTCAGCTCTACTCTTCTTACTCCTTTTGTAATTATAACTTTCTAGATTCTTTAGCAATCACAATGCCATTATACTTACTTACTTTTATTGTATGGTAATACTGGTTTCTGTATAATAATGTATATCTTTCCTGTTGGCATAGATTTTCATCTTTTACCAGTTCCGCTTGTACTTGTGTATATATCGCTCTATTTTATTTATCCTATGGAAATATGCAATTCATTTTACCAGTGTGTACTTTAAACTTATGTTTGTACCTTTCTAATCCTGGAGCTTTCCTAGTAAACAAAAGCAAATAGATGGTTAGATAGATACACAGACAGACAGAGAAAATAAAAATATAGTAGTGAATGTAGTATCTAGGTTTTTAAAATACAAAGTAAATGAGACAGACTTGAGGAGCTGTGCTGTGAGTTTTTGACTTCACTTTTCAGATGGTGCAACAGAACAATGAAACCAAACCACATAACTTTATATCCTGACATTCAAGTGTTTTAAGGTATCATAGAATAATTAGCTTATGGCTGTGTTAATATGCCATTTATAGTAGATTATATATGCAAGTTGTGCAGTCGTTTGCAAGTAGCTACATAAATTGTGACTGCATGTAAAACTGAATTGTTATCCTCCAAGTGTAAAAAAACTGTAAATATTAATTAATCCCATCACATTAAGTTTCATGAGAATAACTGGCTAGTTTAATACATTTTATTTTAGTATAGTGCATGAGAAGGCAGTGTTAATCAACAAAAACTAGGCAGATTACAGGCTTGTTATACTCAACAAATTGATCAATCAATCAGCTAATTTAACAGATTTTAATGTGAGGTGGGTGGATTGGTTGTCATCCTTTTCAGCCATAATTATGACTAGGGTTCACTAAAAAGCATAAACGGAGCTGTTCAGTAATACAGTTACAGGCAGTAGAATAATACAATGACATAATCTGTTAGCAATGGATTAGTTTTACATATTTTACAAAAATATTAGAACAACAGCAGTAGATATCAACAGATTTTAGCTTTGCATTATTTACAAAAGAAAATTGGCTATATATATATATATATATATATATATATATATATATATATATATATATATAAGCAAAGGTTACATTATGTTTGGAAAAAAATAGTCTTTATCAAAAAATGTTTTGTTAGTACATTTGGTTGAGTGGAAAGTTTGTTGAGTAGTGGAATAGTGAGGTTGCAGATCATCGAATGTAAGGTAAGTGTGTGTGGGGAATAATGCCAAAAGTTTTGTAATAAAAGTTTCAATACTGGGGTTGAGTGAGACTGTGTTTGCTTTTGTGTGCATGCAAGTGTTTGTGGGTTAGGTTTGAGTAAGGTCTAGGGAAGAGGAAAAATGTTTTGGTTTGATTGGGTAGTGGTGTGTGTGTGTGTGTGTGTGTGTGTGTGTGTGTGTGTGTGTGTGTGTGTGTGTGTGTGTGTGTGTGTGTGTGTGTGTGTGTGTGTGTGTGTGTGTGTGTGTGTGTGTGTTTTTGCACTTGTATTTCTGGTTTAGGGTTAGAGTACAGGCTAGAGAAGGGGATAGATGTTTTGGTTTGATTAGGTAGTGGTCTGCTTGAAGAGTGTGTGTGTGTGTGTGTGTGTGTGTGTGTGTGTGTGTGTGTGTGTGTGTGTGTGTGTGTGTGTGTGTGTGAGTGTAGTGGTATTGGAAAGAGTGCTTACCAAATTAATATGTAGGGCTAGTGTTCGAGTTAGCACACATAAGTAAGTTAGTGCAGGAGATACTGAACACCCTTTCTCCCTAAAATACACTGTTTACATAAATTATGTCTGCATGTTAGTGGGCTGTTTTTTTTTTTTAGTGTATGTGATCTAAGTTTTCCTTATTATTTGATTGGTTTAGTGAGTTGATGGAATGGAGTTTTGATGAACGGTAAGTTAGACCGTTTTGTTTTATTAGATATGCCTCAGTGACAGAACTGTAGCTGGCTCATTTAGCACCCAGTGCCTCTCCCTAAAATAGCACCCCACCCCCTTAAAGCCAAAAAAGAGACTTAAAAAGTCAATACCAATTGGCTTTCTACAGCAGCCAAATCCGTTGATAAGGTCCTTCTTGGCAATTTGTCTGCAATGTTTAGTAATATACTCTCGTATATACATATATGCTGAGGAGTCTCATTTTCCTTAAAAATCTGGCACTCATGTTCAGTGAATAGGAGTTCTTGCAATTTAGTCTTGACATTTCACAAAGTTTACTGGTTCCTTATCTCAGGTGGAAGCTGATTCCTGCATGGTGGACCAATTATTTAGAATGCCCTCTCTCCAACTGCCAAACCAAATGGAGATCTGTTTAGAGAAGTTGCATTGTTGCATCTAAGGGAATAAATCTTCCCTTTAAAAGATAGCGTTGAAGCTAGTAGTAGGTAGTGCATTAGCCCAATTAGTTTAGACATAAATGTAACTAACAGAAGTGTAGTTTTGGCTGCTTACAGGAAGTAAGTGTGACTTCTGTAGCAGAAACAAGTACGAGGGTCTGAAAAAAAGATGAATCTATAAATTTTGTTGAATGTAGTTTATAGAAGGTGGAAGTTGGTAACAGAGTGGAAGGCTATGATGGAGGACTAAATTCTAACTTAGGCAATACCATATGTTTTGCTAACTGCATTCTTTTTCTTGGAAAGAGAGTATAAGATACTGCAGCAAGGTCTTGGTTGGGATAATTTTTTTGTTCAGCTGTTTCTGTATGAATAGCAGAGTATGGCATGTGTCCTGAATATTTCTGATAGGTAGTATGGCATGTGTCCATAGTATTTCTGATGAGTAGTATGGAATGTGTCCTGAGTATTTCTGATGAGTCGTATGTCATGTGAGTATGTCTGATGGGTAGTATGGCATGTGTCCTTAGTATTTCTGATAGGTAGTATGGCATGTGTCCTGAGTATTTCTGATAGGCAGTATGGCATTTGAGTATTTCTGATGAGTAGTATGGCATGTGTCCAGCATATTTCTGATGGGTACTATGATGGATGATACAAGTCAAAAGTCAGTAAACTCATCTTGCAATTGTCCCCGTAGCTTAGGAAAAGAAGTGTCCAAGTTTCATAAGTGGACACCGGCTTTGTGTAAAGAAGAAGAGATTTACTTTAGTCATTCACAAAGACAGAGAAGAGCACAAAGCCCAACACAGACTTCTGTGGCACCCTGAAGCACAAAGCACCAATATCAGAAAAAGTAGAGTCAATGTACACTTGATAAATTATGTTTAAGACACAATTGTTTACCCACATAATTTCCCTTCACCAAAGATAAGTTTTTTCAGCTTAGTAAGAAGTGAGTGGTCAGCCGTTTTGAGGGTCCTAGTCATGTCAACAAAAATCCCCCCAGTGAAAAGATCACAATTCATATTAGTTTATATTGTGCTGGTGACAGCATACAACGCAGCATGGTACCAAAGCCTATATGAAAACCATGTTGTGAATCTGAAAATAATCCATATTTGTGTGTATATTTGAATATCTGAGCACTGACCATTTTCACAAAAATATTAGTGAAGGGGTAAAGATTAATTGTGAGTTTGAAGTCTTCTGGAGCTGATGGTGAGGCGGCTTTAGTTAATTAAATGATAACAGTGTGTTTAAATGGTGAAAGTACAATTCCAGAGATAAGGAAAGATTAAACAAATAGGATAAAGACTTGGATATAAGTGGAGATGTCATTTTTAAGATGATAGGTGTAACTAAGTTAAAGTCAATCTTTCTGTTATATTCTTCAGCAGTTTTTGGACACTCTTTGTACTCATTTCCCTGAAATGGAAGGTTGGTATGTGTTCAGTAAGGGGGTTTTGGCAGATCAATAATGTTAACTGTAGTGTGTTGGAAGAGATTGGTAATTAGTACTGTTGCTCGGCTGCTAACTGTTATCTCTGAGGTAATGTAGTCACTGTATTCATTAGAAAATGACAATTTTGGAGTTTTACTGCAGCTATGTTGAGAATATTGTTAATGAAAGCAAACAGTTTAGCAAGTTGTTAAAGAAACAGTCAATCACTTTGTTTAAACATGATTATGCGTTACGTATTTCAGTTGTTTTTTTAAACTGAGATTTTTTTATTGAAATTTAGAAGCTCATTTGCTGTATCTTGAAAGACAAGTCATGTTTTTGTTAAGAATTTTATAGTCATGTGATTTGGTGTTACTTAAATGAATTGTTATGGGCTAGGTATTCATTCTGAAGACGTTCTTAAACATTTTGTGGAAACAAATGCACTCGGTTGTGTTAAATAAATGTGTTTTTCTGTGACTGTTTTTTGTTATTGTTGTATGGAGTCATTGGAAACAGCATAAACTGTGTTTTTTGTTTTTTCATAAGTTGTTAAAGAAAGTTATAGCAAGCAAGACAGTATAAACAATTTACCGATGGTCAGAAACAATCAACCACCACACAGGAACAACAAGGATGTACATTGGTTCATAGGAAAGTACTAGGCTAGCTGCCCTTACAGGTCATCTTAAGCCTAGCCAAGTTCTCTCCAAAGGTGAGAGTCAAATCATGTACCTTGTGTCTGTGTGGTCAACGCCTTAACCATTTTGGCAACATCCAACCCCATAATGGGAGCAGACAATAATTTGTTAAAAAAACAACAAGGTGAAGGTACATTATTGAAAATAAGAACTGATATAAATGTTGACAAAGGCAAAGCAGTACAAGGTCTGAAGGAAGGCTGCCCGTTCTACTATAATAGATGGCTAAAGCCCTGACTATGACTCTGGTGACCCATGTTTGATCATTAGCATTGGTGTGTTGATACTGAACATGAGGAGGATTGGGGTGCCTATCCCTAGGGGGAGGGGAAAACCCAACCATCCATCTCCACAATCCCTTGCAGGAGCATTGCCATCATCAAGGTGGCACCCGAGGTGGGTGTTTCATTCACCAAAGCCATGAATGTGGTAGCCCTTATCACTGGTGCATGTGGATATGTGTTTGGAAGGAAAGGGCTTAGTGGCTGCTGTGGTGACATGGGTCACTTATTCCTCAGTCAGGATAAGGGTTAGGGCCCATACTAGAAAATATTCTCATTGGCAGGATGCCAGCAAGGACACAAACCATCATTAAGGCTGCTTATATGATGACCTGCTCCAAACAGCTCTTGTCCTTACTATGGAATACCCAGGATGGAGGAGTAATGGAATGAATGGTGCAGCTGAAAGGAGGAAGATTGATAGTTCTGGCAAAGGACAGTATGAAAAATGTATATAAAAAAGGTCTGAAAGATTGTGCAAACTTGCTCAAACAATAAATTACGTTAGACAACAAGTCCCTGTCAACTAATTAATTAAAACATGAGCACATAGTAGCTCATACAGCATTTCATGAGTACCTATAAATATGACAAAATGAAGATGAGGGAAAGAAAAAATGAAGACAAAAGAAAGTTAAAGGGTAAAAAAAACAAACGTAACAAAAAATAACTAGCACAATTCTTCCCAACAAAGTGCACTTTTAGATGTATGCCATAATAACTATTACCTCTCAAGCTTAAGTCTGTATAATTTCCCGGTAAATGTCACTACACTGGTCATTTATCTTCTATTAGTTTACAAAGTAAAAAGAAAAATCTTGCGGCTGCTGTGAAGTATTTGATATCAATATTTGTATGAGTTACTTGACAATATTGATATCAAATATTTGTATGTGTTAAAAAAATATAGCACACACAAATATTTGATATCAGTATTGTCAAATAGCAATGGGGAAATGATGCTCAGAAAAATTAACCTGTTTACTTGGATTTGCCACGACTCAGCTTGATGTTTTCACGGAGAACAATATTACAACTGCACCACAGTAAGAAAACTGAGATAGCTTAGCTATTTGTTAATAGCACTGCTGCATACATTACAGCAACACTAAGATTCCTTTTGCAGTGTAATAGCAGCAGCTCTAATGCAATGGGCATACTGTAATAAATGCAGCTATTCACCTAGTATTGCTGCTATGGCATTTTAGAGATTGTTAAACATGTTCAGAATGCTGAATTATTCCTTGGGAAGAAACAAGGGCCTCACTGTTGTATAGAACTACCAATAAATACTTTTTAAAACTTAATATAGATACTCTGCATACAAATGGTCTCACATTATGTGCTGTACAGGGCAACCAGCATAAACAAATCATTCTGTGTTATAGGACAACCCAGTCCATAGTGAAAATGTTAAGCATTTAATTTAGGAAAGGCCTGACAGTTACATGCATATTTAGACATTTCATGTAAATGTATCGATTATATCTCTCTTTCTCTATCTCTCCCTCAGAATGATGATAATTTTTTTTTTATTTCCCTGTTATACAAGTTGCAACTACTGCACAGAAAACTACAAATCAGAGAGATATCCTGTAGTTTTGTCTGAAGCATAATTCATTTTTGAATTTATACAAAGGTAAATATAAACAATAATTAAGAAATACTTTGTTTTAAGAGACTACACTGAGGTTAAAAGATAGCATGACAATGTTTACCAGGCAATTACAATGTGACAGGTGCTCAGCAGTTAATATAACTTTGATAACTATTACTACATAACATCTTGAAATAAAATTCCCTGAGAAACCATTCTTTTTCTAGCTATTAAGAGTGTATGAGATCTTGTTTATTTTTTATTTTTTTTTTTTTTTACCTTTCAGTTTCTTCCTTAAGTCTTGTCATGTTTCAAGTCTTCAAGTCTGTCTGAGAGACTGTGTGAAGTGATTGGTCTCTTTTTGTTGCTAGGTTACTATGAACTTGTACTGCAGTTAGTTGATAGATGTGGGTTGCTGCCGCGAAGTGAGCTAGTGTTTCAGTAAGCATGTGTGAGCCTTTCTTCAAAGCTTGCCGTCTTACTTTGTCATCTCCTCATCAGTGTTTTATTTTGCTTCTTGTTTTAATAAGGTATTTTTACTTTATCAGTATAGAATGACTGTTTACCTGTTTTTGGTACATTGGTATCTTGCTCTCACATGTGGTGACTTATTGCGCCTTTCTGAAGCCGCAGGCTGTTGGTGACTTTTTTACTTAGTTGTGCTTATGCACATTTTCTTTCACTGCTTTGCTTGCAGTATCAAAGCAATATTACATTCTTTGTGAAAGTGGAAAGCAGTATTAAAAGCCTGTCATTTCTCAAATTTTGCTGAGTAAAAATACCTTATGCGCTATGTATGATTTCCACAGTGGGTAGTAATGCAGTTCATTGCTTACATATAATCTCTATACATAACTGAATACTAGCTCAGCTTATATTTGATTTATACAATGTTTAGCAATGTAGCCTTAATACCTTACAGATAATTTCAATATACAACTGAATGCTAATTCAATTTATCGTTTATACTGCTACGCAAACCTTTTCATTTGCAAAGTCTTCAGAAAAGTGAATAATAATAAAAACATGCATATACATACATGTTACAGGTCTATGTCAAAATACGGACTGACAGCAGTATTGAATGGCAGTATATTGAACCTCACATCATCCAACTGGCTTTAGACCGAAATGACAGTATTTCTTGACATCAGGTGTTTGCCCATTCCCTAGTGTGGAGTGATCTCTGAGTTGGTATACATAATATGCAGGTAGAGTAGGGGTGCGGGTGGGGCTTGCCCCCTACAAAAAAGCTGTTTTTTTGTTTTACCAACATTTCAGTGAAAATCTGATTCAGTGATGTGAGCTTTGATGTAGTGCTATTTGATACTGTGGTCAGCTGATATTTCGATATAGGCCCTACATGTTACATAGATAGGAAAAGTGCTCCCTGTTTAGTATGAATAAATAGTGTACATATTTCTTCAGCCTTACCTATGACATAGGTACATAGGTTAACGATCACCAGGGACTTTATAAGCCTAGCTGTGTAATCCAACCCAGTTGTGTCCCTGTGTATCATAAGCACTTATTAACAGGGGACATGTTATTTAGGAAGTTTCTAGAGGTTACGTTAGGGGGTACATTAGTTTGGGCATTACTGCCTGTCTTTGTCTATGGGGGCTAGATCTGGGGTGAATTTCCAATTCTTATCCATTGGTCAAGATTACATTTAAATACAAATAGGGATGAGCTCTGCTTCACATAGACGGGGAACCTGTTCCAGAGCAGGGGATACTCTGAGACACATATCTGTCTTGTCAACATGTCTTACTTATGTTACAAGCAACATTTAAATTATTGGATCTAGTGGTTCTGATGCTATTCATTTTCCAAATGTGCAAAAGGTTCATCAGAGCTGGATCTGAGGATACCTTGTATGCCAGGCATAGAATACCTCTCAGTAACCTGTTGGAGAAAGAGTATAAAGATAGGAATCTGTAGAGGACAATGTGTTTATACTCTGGATTCTCCGGGTAAGGTACATTTGTTGGTGTTCCATCTGTTGCATATGTCTGGTCAGATACATGCCAAAGAGGGCATTATACTTCATGATGGGTCTGATAAAGGCCAGATAAAGTGGCACTATGACTTCCTTGGACCTGGATAGAATGATTTTCTTACTACCTTGGACATATGTTGGTCAAAGGCCAAATTTCTGTCTACATATGTCTCCAGATCCCTAACTACCAGATCAACTCTTAGGGGTGTCGTATTGATGGAGTAATTAGCCTGGGTGGCAGTTTTCCCAAAAGGCACTGTAATGTATTTCTTGGCATTGAGTTTTAATCTGTGAGTTTGGCACCAGTCATTTGTCTGTGTTAGACCCTCTTGTAAGATGTTTGTGTCATGGCTGGAATCTATGATAGCTCCCAATCTGTAGTCATCTGAAAACTTGGTCAGCCAAAGGCTCTTGACATTAGCCTTTAACTGTATGAAGTTGATATCAAATAGGAGAGGTCCCAGCATGGAGCCCTGAGGTACCCTGTTGGTGACTAGTCTCTTAGTGGTGGTGGTGTCAGGAATCTTGACTTCCTGGGTCCTGTCTGTGAACCAGCTGGCAATCTAGTAAGTTATGTAGGGGTTTATACCCACTTCACTGAGTTTGTCAACTATACCTGAGTAGGATATTGTATCGAATACCTTAGCCAGGTCCAGGTAGGTGGTATGCACAGTTTTCCCCTCAGTCATTGCCTTTGTGAACTTCTCAAAGAAGTCCACCAGAGTTAGGAGGCATGACGTTCCCCGACAAAGCCAAACTGGGTTGGGTCCAATTGTTGAAAGTTGTCAATGTCTTTGTTGATCATATCCATGATTATTCATTCAATAGCTTTGTTATTAGATTAGTCAGACTAATAGGTCTGTAGTTTCTGGAGTCAGATGATGGTCCACCCTTGTGAAATGGGATAACTGTTGCAGTCCTCCATTGTTGTGGTACAAAGCCAGTACAGCTTTCTTAGTGTTATTTGGCATATACATAATTACGAGCTTAGCTATGTGCATAGTTAACAAAGTCTTTTAGGTGATGAGTTAATTATTTGCTATTAGTACTGTGTCATTTCAGTTTATTAGGGTGAGTTTATAGGAAAGAAACACAGAAATATGCATAGTGTATTTGTTCAGTCTCTTGAAACTACTTGCAAAACATATAAGGTAAAAAAAATCAGAGCTGAGATAGCTAGAAGTGTCAACCATAAAAATGTGATTTAGAGGCTTTGTTCTGTTTGGAGGATGTAGACATCTGTATCATTAATGAAACCTGGCTTAAAGATCTAAACTGTGTTTTCTTCATAAATTATCCACTTAATACAATTCAGGGCCACAGAGGAGATGGAGTCTGTTCTGGTACTTGGTGGGTATAAGGCAGAGAATCTAATCCGGAACAGGATATAAGATCATTACATACTTACATACACACACACACACACACACACACACACACACACACACACACACACACACACACACACATTCAATTCAGCCACAGCGCATTTTTGGGATTTGGGAGGATGCTGAAGTAAGTTGTGGTCATCCACACATATACAGCATGGCTCTGCAAACTCCCCACAGAAGATCCCCCAGCTGAGAAACAAACTAGGCAACTAAGCAATATGAAGCAGCAATGATAATTATTGCACCGCTTTTAAAGATCCAAAACGTATATCCCAAATTACAGGCCATATTGCCTTTCACTTTTATGGACCCAGTGGGATAGGTGGTTCATACGTTCATAGGTTGGTACTAGGCTATCGGCCCTAGGGCCTATACAACCCTAGCCATAACAATTTCCTGGCTATTTCTTCCCAGAATATTTACTTCCCTGGTCCCCTCTCTACCAGGGCAACTGATGTGATCCCCAGGGTAAATTTCCTATCTCTCCTCCAATCATCAAGGTTCCTTTTGAAGAGGGCCAAAGAGGCGCTCAGCTTAACATGTATGGGCAGTCTATTCCATAGTATGGGGAGTGTGGGTCAGGAACCTATCCCTCTAGCATGTTTTGTTCATTGTGATGACCAGGTTTAGATCCCTGGAGCATGCAGCTCTGAGGGATTGGGATTTCTTTAAGTGGAGCATGTCCAACAGCAATGGGTTTGACATGGCCTTGTATGTTAAGCAGAGATCACCTCTGAAAATGCGATATGCAACAGAGTATAGCTAGAGTTTTTTTACATGGTCAGCATAGGGCATCTGCATTAGGCCTGTGATTCCTTTAGTGAGGTATTCCTGTGGCCTTTCCAGTTGTTGCAGATGTCTTGTGAGGTATATACTAAACGGGGCATTGTACTCTATAATGGGTCTAATGAGGGATGAGTACAGTGAGACAATGACCTCCTTTTTTCTGGATGAAAAGCCCTTAGTGATGAGGAGTGCCACATAGAAGGATTTCCTGACTGTTGTGGCGATGTGGTTATCAAAGGTGAGACCACTGTCCACCTGTGTCCCTAAGTCCCTTATCAGACTTTCAGTGTTTAGTGTACTGCCACTTATGTGGTAATTCAAGGGTACATGGTTTTTGCCAAAGGGGATAACTATACATTTCTTGGCATTGAGCTTGAGCCCATGGCTCTGGTACCAAGCATCTGTTTCTGTAAGGCCCTTTTGTAGAATATCCACATCATTTGGGGATTCAATAATGGCTCCCAGTTTGCAGTCATCTGCAAACTTTGTTAGCCAGAGTCCCTCAGTGCTGGCCTGTACTTCAGAGAAGTAGATGCCAAATAAGAGTGGTCCCAGGACTGAACCCTGATGTACTCTGCTTGTCACTTGTCTGGAGCTGGATTTTGAGTCGGCTACTTTTACAGTGTGGGTTCTGTCAGTAAGCCAGTTGGCAACCCATCAAGTGACATAGGGATTAATGCCCAGCTTAGTAAGTTTATCTATGATTCCAGAGTGTGGGATGATGTCGAAGGCCTTGGCAAGGTCCAGATAGGCTGTGTGGACTGCCTTACCCTCGTCCATAGCTTTGGAGACTGATTCGAAGAAGTCAGTCAAGTTGAGGAGACAATATCGGGCCTTTACAAAACCAAACTGGGTGGGGTCCAGTGTTTGAAGGTTGCCAATGTCCTTGTTTATAAGTTCTATGATAATGCATTCCATAGCTTTGCAGATGAGGCTCGTCAGACTGATGGGACGATAGTTCCAGAGATCCAAGGTGGATTCCCCCCTTGTGGAGTGGGATAACTGTAGCTGTGCACCACTCATTGGGCACGAAGCCTGAGGTGAGGCTATGATTAAACATAACACTTAGGTGAGGTGCCAGTTCATTTTCTAGTTTATGTAGTGCACAGCCCGGGATGTTGTCTGGTCCCATGGATGCTGTATTCTTAGCTTTGGAGAGTGCATTTTTTACCTGTGTGGCCGTGAGTACTGGAATTTGGCAATCTTTTGCTACTGAGATTAGCCCTTTAGGGGGTATGAGGGGGGTGAAGTTGGCACTGAATCAATCTGCCAGGATATTGGCAATATCCTTGGGATCAGTATATTTAATGCCATTTTGTTGTAGCTCAGAGCAAATCTGAGCATTGCCATTTAGATTCTTGACGTAACTATAGAATGCCTTGTGGTTGTCCTTGGAATCTTTGGCAATATTATTTTCGTAACTAGCTTTGGAGGATTTTATGAGGGATCTCAGCATCTTACTGAGGCTGGTAAGGGAGTTTTTTGCATCCTGGGATTTTCCTCTTTTCTGCAACAGTTTCTTCCTTCTAGTTTGTTTATGGCAAGGGACCACCAGATTGGGTTCCTTTATTTGGAGGAGACCATCTTGGCTCTGTTTGGAATGGCATGATTCATGCATGAGTGGATGTGCTCATACAGTGCCTTAGTTTAGGATTCAGTGGTTGAACTTTCAGTTCCCGTCTGCATGGGTATCATGAAGTTTGTCACTTCTGACTTGAGTAGCATAAAGTTGGCTTTGGAGAAGTTTTTATGGAGGTTTCCCTACTGGGGGGTGGGGGTGGGATGTGGACTTCAAGGTTGATTAGCTTGTGGTCAGACCTGACCAATGAGGGGGTGACCGCTGGTTTAAAGCATTGATCTCCCATGTTGGTAATGACCAGGTCTAGGATATTTGAGCCCCTGGTGGGACTATGGATTAGTTGGTTCAGGGCATTGGAATTTATGAATTCCAAGAACCGTGGGGCAAAGGTGTTGGTACCCGAGTAGTTTTCCCAATTAATGGCAGGGTAGTTGAAATCACCCAGTATTAGGGTGTTTGGTTGTAATATGATCTAGTATGTTTAGAAGGATACACTAGACAATCTCAACGTACTGAAATCTCGAATTTCAGTACATTGAACCCGAATAGTGGAAAGTGCAGTTACTCGAAACTACACTATGCCAAATGTAGAAGTGTCGGATCCGTAAATGTCGAATCCGCCGCTATCGTAATGTCATGTTAATTACGTGTGGTGCGGTTTGTGGATTTATCTGAGGTAGTAAACCAAGATACACAGGACACAAACCCAATGAAAAAATGAAGTAAACCACTCATTTTTTCATTGGATTTATCTGAGGTTTCAGGTAAGTGTTGTGTGTTTGAAGATATTGGGTAGGGATTTTAGTATGTGAGTGTGTGCGGTGGTGTTTTTTGTGTGTTTGTGTGTTTAGTGCAATCTCGGAGTTAGAATATATAAGTAGGGGGTGTGGGAGTGCAGGGGGCTTGCTCCCCTGCTTATAGGTAGGTTAGGTGTGTTTCTGTGTGTTATGTTTGTTTGGTTAGGTAGGTGTATGTGTGTGTGATTATGTTCTGGTTTGTGTGTATGTGTGTGCGTGTGTGTGTGTGTGTGTGTGTGTGTGTGTGTGTGTGTGTGTGTGTGTGTGTGTGTGTGTATGGTCGCGGTTGTGGTATTCGTGATTTTGGGTTTTCGTGTATGTGGGTTTTCGACTATTCAGTCTCGAAATACTGAAATTCGACATTTCAGTACTTCGAGATTGTATAGTGAATCCATTTAGAAAGGTGTAGTGAGAATCTTGGGGCATGGTGGGGGATCTGTAGCAAGCTACAATTTGGATTGCAGTCTTACCTAGTGTTAGTTGCACCTGTAGAATTTCAGATGCATTGTGCTGGGCAACTAGCCTGGAGGTGTGAATATCCTTGGTGAATATGGACACTCCTCTGCCTTTAATGCTTCGGTCCTGGTTCGGTGGCTGAAAATGTGGTAAGGGTTGTAGCCTGGTATTGCAGGGGTGCTCTCTGAAACCTTGAACCAGGTCTCAGTTACTGCACGGATATCGATGTTCTTCATTTTTAGGAGTGCCTCGAGAGAGTGCATTTTGAGATTTAGACTTTTAGCATTGAGTAGCATTACCTTCAGATTTTGCATGCTTATATCTGTTACAGTGATGGTTTTGTCATTTAAGCCTTTCCTAAAAAAGGCACTATACGGGTGGCAAGAGCCTTAGCCAGTAACCTGAATCCCAGGGGCGACAGGTGCAGACCATCTCTGGCAAAGCATTGTGGTTTGTCGATCATGTCATCCCAGGCAGACAGATATTGGATCCCCTTTGAATGACACCAGAAACTTAGCCAATTGTTGAAGTCAATCATTTTGTCCTTATATTGTGGTATCATTCTGGGCGAAGGCAGGCTACTGCTCAGGGTTAGGGTCATACCTGCCTGGGCCACATGATCCGAGAGCTCTTCCATGTCTCTTTTCATGTAGTCCAGGGAGGTACGTCTCAAGTCATTCACTCCAACATGAACAATGACAGAGTTGTATTTGTACTTGTTGTGGTGGTTTCTTAATATTTACAAAAGAACAGCTAAAAGCCAGAAGCCAAAAAAAATGTAAGACTAGAAATTACACAAACAATAATAAATGTTATCAATACTGAATACAATATTATAGAAATATATTGCACACATATGCCTGCTAAAGAGTATGAGAGCTTCCTGATGGAATTGCATGATGTTAAATCTGTGAAATTACATTTCTTATTAGAAATTTCAATATGCAAACACTCCCAACAGCAAATAAATATGCCTGTCAGTACATTAATTAGCCATGTTACGCAAAAAAAAAAAAAGAAAAAAAAAAGAAAAGTATGAAATCTAACTGGGAATGGCAATATCTTAGATACCATGTTGCTAAACCAGGGACCTTTCTGCTCCCACCCAAAGAAATACCAGATGTAGTTAATAAGATCACCGATTTAAAATGTCAAAACGATACGATCAAGGCCGATTTACTTTTGGTTAGTCGATCAACACAAATGTTGACATCCTGAAGGTAAACCACTCTATGTTGAAAATGCTAGTACTCATGCATCAAGGAAGAACCTCAGTGTATGCAACTTTAAAACATCATTTTGGGGGGGCAAGCCCTCCTGCACCCCCCCTATTTATATATGTTAATTCCAAGATTGCACAGCCACCAAGAAAAGGGAATATTCCCCTACCTGGGGACTGTCAATCTTGCACACCTGTTGAATATCTGTATAGTGTATTTTTTCTGTATAGTCGACCAAATGTGATCAATTAAACAGATGTCGACCAAAATTCCTGTTGACCAAACCAACAGAACCCAATCAAGACCATAAGGTTGACATTTAAATTGTCAAAAACCTACAAATAAGACAAACAATGTTTTTGCAGGGGGCAGGCACCCCCCCATACCCCTGCTAGTTATATATAGCAACTCTGAGATCACACTACAGTGGGGAAAACTGTACCGTGATCTCAGCTAAAATGGTTTGATGTTTTAAAATGCCAACCATTTGGTCTCGATCATAAGGATTTCAACATTTTAAACCATCACTCTTATGAACTAGACCTGAAATATCTTATGTAATTAACACAGGTCATAATATAATCATCTTTATCCAAAGAGCAAAATCAAATTCAATCACAAATAATCTATCTTATACTTCACCAGTGGAAACTATAGTCCAATAAATGATGTATGTTAAAAACAGGCTAGGATTTTGTTCTCAACAGCAACTTAACATGATATTTTATCTGTATGCAATAATACGTACAGGCAAGAAATAATTAACTAGGTAAATTCAACAAGAAAACTATGTTGGAATCACACATTAGTGAGGTATTACAAAAAAGATGTATTACTATAGCGGGGTGGCCACGGTGGTGCAGAGGTTAGTATTGTCGCCTCACAGCAAGAGGCTCTCTGGTTTGACCCTCGGCTGGGGTGCCTTCTGTGCGTAGTCTGCATGTCCTCCCTGTGGTCTGTGGGTTTCCTCCGGGTGCTCTGGTTTCCTCCCACATCCCAAAGACATGCTGTAGGTGGACACTCTAAACTGGCCCCAGGCATGAGTGTGTGTGTGCCTTCTGTGGAAGGTTGGGCACCAGGCTGGCAACTCGACATTGTAAAACTCTACTGCCAATCATGAGCAGATGGGTGATCCACTGTGGTGACCACTAACTGGGAAAAAGCCGAAAGAAGAACAAGACTTAGTTTAAAAAATAGCCTTGTGGTAAGAACAGATCTAAGTTAAAGTACAGAAACTAATTAATTATCTTAGGAAATATTCTTGTTCTAACTACATACTCAGTCTCTAAGGCTGAAAGCAATTATAAGGTATTCTTCAATTATATCAAAAAACCAGAAGGAAAATGTTTTAATGTAGCATGTTATAAAAAGCGGAGAACACACAATCTTAAAAACCAGCCAAGTTTTATTTTAATATGAATTTAGTGTTTTTATCTCTACTGAAATTATGAGTTTTCTTTGGAATAAAACAGTTAAAATAATTAAAATCCCAGTACCTTAAAAGCATTTGAAAATATGTCATACTATAATAATTCAATTAATATTAAAATGTTTAACTAAAATTATATAAGCTGGTGAAAAGAATATCAATGAACATATACATAAAAAGTACTCTTTTAAAGGAATAATACTATGCATCAGCGTTGACGATACACATTAAAAAATTAACATTATTAGAATAAATTTTATTTAAATAACCTAAATGGTTGCTATAGTAATCAGAATTGTAGAGCACTTTTGATGCTTATGTGTTTATTATTCAGTCTTGGATGATGACTGACATTTAGAAATATCTGCCATCTCAGTTCTTTAAACTCCAACATTGCATTATATCTTCTCTCCCCAAGTCACAGTAGAACATTGCCTACTGTTGGCAATCTTAGGTTCATAGTAAGTACTCGACTAGCTACCCTTGTGGATCATTTGAATCCTAGCCAATTTCCCTTAGTGAGAACCAAACCATATACCTCCTGTTTGTGAGGTAAACAAGTTAACCATTATACCAGCCTCCAAATCCTCAAATCTTTTTTTTATATTTGAAACTTATCATATGTTTAATGATTCTGTATTTTTATTTTAGTAGACATTGCATAGAAATGTCCATATACATTGATTCAATTTTCTACTGGTTTTCCTATAAAGAAACAATTATACCCTGAGTATTTTGCTATATAGGCTACACCACTGCTACTGCAGGTGTAACATTCATTTTATTTGCCCAATTGACTAAAAGCTAACAGTGGGCCTTAACTAATGTACCTACAATGTGTAGATGTACATAAAGTATTGGCTTATTTTTTATAATAGCGTTTTTAGATAATATGTCCTCTTGATTACAAATCTGAGCTAACTACTTTCAATCTTGTATAAAACTTCATTTTCCATAACAATTTTCCAGTTACTCCTGACTGTTTTCATTATTCCTAAACTGTCCATTAGTGCGTTATATACATAGCTAGACAGTAGTTATTTCCTGCAGTACTACTGCTAGTTTCAACATACTGGTTACTGCTCTACAGAATGGGAACTATAAAAACAATATGGTACTTACGTATTATCGCAACCAGATTTCAGTAGGCGCAAAAATCATTATGTTTGTGCGGAACGAGATCTGCTAACCTAAGAAAGGGTATGTAAAGTCTTTAGTACTATTCTGTCTGATTGTTTTTCACATGGGAAGAGGAATAACCTTTAAATTCCTCTTTCCGGGTAATGTACTTTCCCTACTTATAAGCAGGACTGCTGCTTCTCACTCGTTGTTACTTTTTGAACTCATACAACTCACTGCATTCCCTACAAGACAACCAGGCCGTTTGAAATCTGTTTACATTCACGCACTGTAATGTGTGATTGTTACATTTGGGAGATCTGTGTGTGAATCATTCAGCATTTACAGCACCTCTTAGAAGTACTGTAAGTGGCTGCTGCCAGTAAACAACTTCAGATGAACAGGACAGGCTGTGTGAAGCGGGATAACGTTTGACACCCCAGCCACAGGACTCCCACCAAGGAGAAAGTCAGCAGTGCTTCAGGAATTAGTGCCCCCTTAGTCAGTCTTTGTT
This sequence comes from Protopterus annectens, assembly GCF_019279795.1. NCBI lineage: Eukaryota > Metazoa > Chordata > Ceratodontiformes > Protopteridae > Protopterus > Protopterus annectens. The sequence goes on along the minus strand of NC_056743.1, from coordinate 1,296,613,476 downwards.
ACAGGCACCATTGGTTTTCATGCTTACTGGCCCTGAACACTCAGACATTTGGAATATTCCTGAATAACTTCCCTTTGCTGAGGTTGTAATCAACAAGGCAGGATTTGTGATGCATGGTGGAGTTCACTGAAAACAAATGACACACCACTCAGGAGTACAAAATTGGCCTATTATTCCCATCCCTGTCTCAAACCCTCAGTGAAACATTACTACTTACTTGCATACACACCCCTTTACAGCTTAAGAGACCTCTTTTTGTGCAAACATAACGACTTATGCGACTTCTGAAATCTGGTTGTGATAATACATAAGTACCAATAAAAGATATCAATAATATGATTTTAGAATAGTGGCATTGCTTTATTTGGTAGCAATAGAAGCAAAGCATATATTACATCATGATTCTGTCTTAAAGCAAGAAATACAAGCAGTGTTATATGCAAATAAATAACAACAGCCGTTTCTGATATGGATAAACTGATGGCAAATAATGCTGCTAGTCCTTATAAAAAAAAGAGTGTCCAGCTTCATTTCAGGTGCCAGCTTTTCATAACCAGGCACAAGTAAACAGGCTGTGCCTTCTTGCCAGAACTTACCACTTCTTTCCATGGAGACTATACATACTAAAGCAGTAGAAAAAAAATTCTGATCATATCAGCATGAAGTGTTTATTCTCTATTTTCTTAATGTACCTATGACACTGCCAGCCCAGCTATCTGGAATTTTGTTGATAGTCGCGTGTCATTTATGAATATTAATATGATTCAAATGCTTGTCTTACAAATGTAAGATAACTATATGTTATGTGTATATTAAACTACTGGTGCAGAAGTATGTGTTGAACTGTGCGTTATGTACTGAGCTTCAAGAATGTGTCCACAGTGTACCCTACTGGAAAAGAACAGAAATGTATATAAACTATATACCTGTGTAAATGTATGTTTTAACAGAAGCTGGAACATACAGAATTAACTTGCAAAATTTCAAGAAAATAAGTGGAAATTGTTTTATGATTGTGTTATCTCAGTTTCAGCGCAGCAAGCAGACACAATGTCTAGAGCTAGAGGTTTTCCTATTGTATTGAAACAGAAATAATTGCTAGGTTTCAAATGTAAAATTGTTTTTATTGCTCTATGACTTCCTAGCAGCTGCACACTTCTGAGAGATATGTATTTTTTGACACAGACGTGTTAACTTCTAAGTATCTGTTTAGCCTCGTTCTTAGAGTACTTGCATATGTATTTGGTGACAGTGTACAGGCCACTCCTAAATGGCCTTGAAAGTCTTGGTCACACTTACTATTCTGCCCTTCATACCAATTCAGGCAGTTTATATCATAGTTGTACAGTTTGAGCATTTTTGATCTGTTGTTGCCATCTAGTGGCCTTTTATTTATAACCGTTAGATTAACTTGTTTTACAACATTATAGCAAGCCTCAGAAAGTGATGTAACTCAGTCAGGAAGCAGCTTTCTTTCTAGCCCTCATAAAGTGCAGTCATGATCTTCTTTTCCCAGGCCCTGGCATTCACATCTCCTGTAAGTAATTTGTATGTTGTATATATTCTGATATGTTATTATTTGTATTGTGTTGCAGTTTTACAAAAAAGTATTAAAGTTAAGAAATCTCAGTAAAGCTACAAGAAACCCTGATTCTTTCACTTACTGGATTTTCTTAAAGTGTTAAACTGTCCGTTTAGCTGTACTACACCTTGCACAGTGCTGTGAGAATGGAACAGTAAAAAGGAGATCCTTGCAGTCCTGAATACAAGAGGTCACTGCACTGCAAATATGAGTCTGAGATCAGGGAAGAAGTATAAATCTGAGGATATGTCCTCCATGACACAGCATGGCAGGGAGAACAGCTCTAGTGTCCCGAAAGATGATACACGGTCACATGGCTCCAAATCATCAAGATCCGGTAAGATGTCCTCAGCATGTTCCTTAGCAATCAGAGCTCATGCCAAAGCAGATGCGGCACATGCCCAACTGGCATTTACTGAAAAAGAAGCCATTATGATGCGACAAAAGGCAGAATTCTTCAGTGCCAGAGCGCAGCTGCTGCGGCAGCAGCAGAGGCCACTGCATACCTGGAAGAAGTTTCATCAGTAAGTGAGATAACTCACTTAGAACCAGAAGTCCCAGAGAAACCTCTCTCCTCTGCTGAACGTACAAGTGAGTACATCCAGAAACTTATTAGTATGCATGCAAGCCAGCAGTCACCCCAAAGCCAGTAGGTGTCCTGAGTATGCCCCATCAGTCTTGTGATGCCAGCAGTGTCAAACCAATAAAAGAACAACCTCCAGAGCTCCTTAGAAATGAAAATCCAGGACTCCCACTACCACAGCCTAAAGATTACATGCCTGAACATCAAAACATACAGGATATTACAAAGTATCTTATCTGCAAAGAAATGGTTAACTCAGGTTTTATCAAGTTTGATGACTGTCCAGAAAATTATTGGACATGGTGGTCCTCCTTTCTGAGTGCAACTAGAGATTTAAATTTGGCGGCTGCAGAAATGCTGGACTTAATGATAAAATGGTTGGGCAAAGAGTCAGCAGAGTACGCAAAAGCATGCATAGAGTACACTTATTTAACCCTTTGGCAGGACTTAACATGGCATGGCAGAGGCTAGAAGAAAGGTATGGTTCACCTGTAGCAATTGAAGGTGCTCTACTGAAAAAGCTTGAAACCTTCCCCAAGTTGAGCAATAAAGACAATACAAAATTACAACAACTGGGTGATCTTGTTCTAGAAACAAAGTGTGCTAAAGAGGAGGGCTATTTGATAGACCTTTCATATTTAGACACTGCTTGTGGTACTAATCCAGTAGTGGAGAAACTACCATATACCTTGCAACAAAAGTGGGCATCTGTTGGAGCTAAATATAAAGAGGAAAATTGAGTAGCTTTTCCCCCTTTCTTTGTATATTCTAGGTTCATTCAGCAGCAAGCAAAGATTAGGAGCGACCCCAGCTTTGCCTTCATTACCAGCAGTAATCTGCCATCCAGACCAGAAAAGCCTTCCAGACCTCATGGTAATACTTCTATGTTCACACACAAAACTGTTGTACTTTCAAGGGCCACAATCTGTCAAGACAGCAGCAAGGTGAGCCCTACAGAAAGTCCTGATAGGCAATGCCCAATTCACCAGAAGCCTCATCCACTGAAAAGGTGTGAAGGGTTTAGAGGTAAGCCTATTGAGGAGAGAATGTCCTTTCTTAAACAAAATGGCAAGTGCTGTGAATCTACTAAGCATATAGCTAAAGACTGTAAACTATCAGTCGAGTGCACAGAATGTGGTAGTGAGAAACGCATAACGGCCTTACACCCTGATCCACCTCCACAACCAGCAGGGATGGTAGAAGCCAGGAAAGATCAGGGCAGGGAGCTAAAAAGAGGATTCCCCTTCTTCAGTGATGTCTAAGTGCACTGAAATCTGTGGCCAAGGTAAAAATCCATGGTCATGTTCTAAAATCTGTTTAGACACTGTGTTTCCCACCGGGAAAAGAGACAAAGCAGTGAAGATGTATGCAGTTCTTGATGAGCAGAGCAACAAATCACTTGCAAGGTCAGACTTTTTCGATATCTTTAACATTAAAACAACTGCAGCTCCCTATAATCTAAAGACATGTGCAGGCATTATGGAAACTGCAGGCAGAAGAGCCATAGACTTTGTTATTGAATCTTTTGAAAAGGAAAATAGATTCCTATTACCTACACTGATAGAGTGTGACATGATACCTGATGAAGTCAGAAATTCCTTCTCCAGAGGTGGCTTATCATCACCCTCACCTCTGCTCAATTGCTCACTTCATTCAAGCTGTTAATTCAGGTGCTTCTATCCTTTTGCTTCTTGGAAGAGACATTTTAGAAGTACACAAAGTGCATGAGCAAATTAATGGACCGGTCAATGCTCCTTATGCTCAGAGACTTGACTTGGGTTGGGTCATTGTAGGAGAGGTTTGCCTGGGATAGGTTCATAGATTCATAGGTAAGTACTAGGCTATCTGCCCAAGGGCCTACATAAGCCTAGCCAACAAGGTTCCCTGGCTTACGCCACCCAAGAAAGTTATTTTCCTGTGCCACTGTCGAGTAGAGACACACAGCCACCAGCCAAACAGCATCAGTTCCTTCAAGACGTCTGTCTTAACAAATGGCCACACATCCTTTTTCAGTCCATGCCAAAACAAATTTACTGTTAAAGAAAGCTTTGATAATTTAACATGGTTTTGGGACTCTTCTTCACACAGCAAAGAAGATACCAGTTTTAACATAGAAACTGACAATCTAGGGGTTTCAGTGTTCCAGAAATCAAAGGACAATAATAAACAAGCCCTGTCCATAGAAGATCAAGCCTTTCTCCAGATCATGGACAGAGAAACTTACCAGGATGATAATGACAGCTGGGTGGCCCCTCTCCCATTTTGCACACCCAGGTATTGTTTAGCTTGTAATAGAGAACAAGCCATGGAGCGCCTGAACTCTCTTCGTAGAAACTTACATAAAAAGCCAAAGGTAAAGAGAGATTTCACAGACTTCATCAAAAGGTTACTGTATAATGATCATGCTGAAATTGCAGGACCACTGGATCAAGGTAAAGAACACTGGTATCTGCCAATGTTTGGTGTTTACCACCCATACAAACCTGATCAAATAAGAGTTGTGTTTGATTCCAGTGCAGAATGTGAAAGTATTTCTTTAAATAAGGTACTGTTAAGTGGTCCTGATCTAAACAATACTCTACTAGGGGTCCTCATGCACTTTAGAAAAGAGCCCATAGCCTTCACAGCTGATGTGCAGCAGATGTTTTACTGTTTTCTAGTGAGAGAGGACCACCGAGATTATTTACATTTTCTCTGGTACAAAGATCATGACATAGACAAAGAAGTAGTGGAGTACAGAATGAGAGTACATGTCTTCGGCAACAGTCCCTTTCCTGCTGTGGCTATATACTGTATGCGTAAAGCTGCCCTAAAAGGAGATGAACATTATGGACAAGATGCCAAACACTTTGTGTTGAGACATTTCTATGTAGGTGATGGACTCGCATCTGCTAGCACTCCTGAGATAGCAATTGACATTCTCAACAAAACAAAGCAGATGCTGGCAGAATCTAATCTGCGGCTTTATAAGGTTGCTTCTAACAGCAAACAGGTTGTGAAGACTGGTAGAGAAGGGTGAAGGCTGCCAGCCTAGTCAAATAGAAATTGATACATAATTCTGGTATTTGTAAATATAAATGTAAAATACAGGCTTGTGTTTTAAATGTAAAGGAATGCTGTTTCAATAATGTGGCAACATTGCCATCTGCTGTAAGGAAAACTAAGTCAAGTATTTCTTATTGGTCTTTTGAAATTAAAATTACTTTGTCTATTCCTTTGAAGTTAGAATTTGGAGTCGCTGAGTCTGGAGTAAGCATCCTGTCTATTGTTTTAAGGCTAAAGTTAATGACCAGAATTTACATATGGAATGTCCTTTATTGCTCTAAGTGTAAAAGAATGTAAATGCAGTTTCTGTCAGCCTGGGAACCAGGAAAGTGTAAACAAATGATGTAAAGTTTTATCATAACTGCAGTTTCAATTTAAACAGTGAGAACCAGAGATTATTAAGCATTTTGATCTTGGATATCTAACTCAGCACTCTGCCTGTTGTCTTAAGTAAGTTATCTTAAATGTGTGTTTTCTTGTAGAAATAGCTAGGACTATAAAGATTAGCCTAAGTGTTTTTCTGTTATGTCAGAACTGTACTACTGAATTATTTTAAGTTTCTGTGTGATCTCTGAACTCTTGAATAGCACTGTGGTGTAGTAGTATTGTCTTGTGTTTTAATTATTTATTATTAAATATTTAAAAAAACTTTTACCTGTGGCTGGTTTGTGTAGAGATAAGTTAAGCTCTAGAGTACATTGCATATTTAATGAGTTTATTGTACAAGGCTACTCTAATAAGCCTTGACTGATTAGTCACACTTACCGATTGGATAATAATATTGCACAGTAATAATTGGACACCCTTTTAAGAGCCTTTGGGTAGCTGATAATTATTAGCTGGTGGTGGCAGTAATTACTACCATATAGTCTGGGTAAAGGGGCACAGCTGGAGAATCTGTGTCAGCCTTTCCCAGGAATGTCTGTGAAGTATAAATACTTATCTCAAAGTGTGTGTGTCTCAGCTACTTGGGCAGGAACACGAAGCACTGGTTGGACAGAAAGGGTACTGGAGGTTAGCTTGCCAGCTAGGCTGAGATCTGGACCCTATAGCTGTGCCAGTGGGGAGTCTTATTGGGGACCTGGGGAGCAAGGGAGTGACCAGCCCCGGACTGACGGTGATCTCTGTGTGCTCTTAAGGGAAATTGCACTTTACTGTGTGTATTTGTTATCCTTTCCTCATATATGAGACATCCTCTCTGGTGTTAGTGGTGAGGATTGAGGCTCCATGATTGCTGAGCTAGGGCACGGGTATCACACAGGTCATGGAAGCTTTTCCTGCAGAAGATAGAGCTACGGACCTTAAAGATCTTTGTCTGGGTACAGACTCCATGCCTCTTCAGAAAAGGTTAGGACTAGGCTGGGATCTAGAAGCAGACAGCTTTGTTTTTCAGGTCTCTTCAGAGGAAAAACCCTTCACCAGAGAAGGAATCTTAGCTACTGTGAACAGCCTTTATGATCCCCTTGGGTTTGTTGCACCAGCGACTATAAAAGGTAAGGCCTTACTCCATGAACTGTCATTTGGGAAATGGGAATGGGATGCATTACTCCCACAAGACAGACTGCATGAGTGGATTCAGTAGAAGGAGTCTTTGCAGGCTTTGAAAGGCTTAAAGATACCTAGATGTTATGGGCCTGTTTCACTGTCAGTAGCCTGTAAAAAGGAACTGTATGTTTTTTCAGAGGCATCCATCACAGCTATAGGTGCAGTAGCCTACTTGAAAACAACTGATGCAGTAAGTGTATATCATGTTGGGTTTGTTATGGGAAAGTCTAAGTTAAGCCCTAGACCAGCGCATACAATATCACATTTGGAGCTATGTGCAGCTGTATGAGTGGTAGAACTGTATGAGCTAATCAGAGATTAAATAGACTTGGAACTGGATGTTGTGAAATTCTTTACAGACAGTAAAACCATCCTTGGGTACATCTGCAATACCTCTAGAAGATTCTTTCTGTATGTCTCCAACCGAGTAAATAGAATCAGACAAGTAACTCATCCTCATCAGTGGTTCTATGTACCCACAGAGTAAAACCCTGCTGATTATGCTATAAGGCCCACACAGACAGCCTGCCTTCAAACTACTGTATGGTTCTCAGGCCCTTAATTTCTTTACCAGCCAGTTAAAGACAATTCAAATGACACGACTACTGGTTATCCTCTCATACAGCCTGAAGCTGATCCTGAAATTAAACCAGAAGTTGCAAGCTTCAGCACTAGAGCCTTTGATTCCACTATTCATTCACATTGTTTTGAAAGATTTTCAAACTGGAAGACACTAGTTGAAACTATAGCCAGACTTATTCATATTGCCAGAAGTTTTCAGAGAAAATCAGATAGCTCTCTACTTAGAGGCTGGAAAAGTTTTCATCAGCAAGTTAGCTTAGAGGAACTTTCATAAGCAAACAATGTGATCATCTCTTCTGTTCAGCACAAACACTTCAAAAAGGAATGTGACCATGTAAAAGAGCAAAAGGCATTGCCAAAACAAGGTCGTCTCAAGAAGTTTAGTGCTGTTATAGATCAAGATGGACTGCTGAGAGTTGGTGGACGCTTGTCCTTTGCAACATTGACTGAACAAGACAAGCAACCAATTATCATCCCCCACAATCATCACATTGCTACACTGATTGTGAGATATTGCCATAACCAAGTGGCTCATCAAGGACATCACATAACAGAAGGTGCAATCAGAGCTGCAGGTTTCTGGATCCTTGGTGGTAAATGCCTGACATCTGCAGTTATTCACAAATGTGTTATCTGTCATAAACTGAGAAGGGGATTGGAAAGTCAAAAGATGGCAGATTTACCAGAAGATAGAGTGACTCCTGAACCACCATTCACTTTTGGCCCATGGACAGTGGTAACCCGCCGTGCTAGAGGAGGTAGTGCTGACAACAAAGACTGGGCAGTACTTTTTACATGTCTGTCTACACGAGCTGTACATATAGAACTGATTGAATCTATGTCAGCTTCCAGTTTTATTAATGCCTTGAGGAGATTCTTTTCAATCCATGGCCCAGCAAAGTTACTTCGCTCTGATAGAGGAGCAAACTTTGTGGGAGCTTGTAAGGAACTGAATATTTATGCAGGTGGTACAGCAGTATGAGATTGTCTACAAGACAAAGGATGCACGTGGGTCTTCAAACTTCCGCACTCATTGCATATGGGTGGTGCTTGGGAAAGACTAATAGGTGTAGCTAGACATATCCTGGATGCAATGTTGCTGCAATATAAGCCTACTCGTCTGACCCATGAGAGTTTAAGTACCTTTATGGCAGAAGTTATGGCTATTATGAATGCAAGACCTTTAGTACCAGTGTCAAACGATCCAGATAATCCTGAGGTTCTTACACCAGCCATGCTTTTAACTCAAAAGGCAAACTCTTTGTTGGCTCCTTCTGGTAACTTTGAAACAGCAGGCCTTAATGTAAAACAATGGAAGCAAGTTCAGAGTCTCACTGACACTTTCTGAAAAAGATGGAAAAGGGAATACTTGTCCACCTTACAAAGTCGTAGAAAGTGGACTCCAGACTAACCAAATGTTAAAGTAGATGATGATGTGTTAATAAAGGACAGTCAAAAATGCAGGAATGAATGGCCTGTGGGACTTATCATTGATACGTTGCCTAGCAGAGATGGTAAAGTGAGAAAGGTGGAAGTAAGAGTTGTCAAACAAGGAACTGCTAAAGTTTTTTTGAGGCCAGTCTCGGACATTGTAGTTCTTGTTTCTGAAAATGGTTAAAATGTGTTATTGTGTGTAGTAATATTAATAAGTGTAGTGGCAACCTATAATATGCCAGGCAGGGAGTATTCTGCCCTTCATAGCAATTCAGGCAGTTTATGTCATAGTTGTACAGTTTGGGCATTTTTGATCTGTTGCTGCCATCTAGTGGCCTTTTATTTATAGCAGTTTAGATTAACTTGTTTTCCAGCATTATAGCAAGCCTCAGGAAGTGATGTAATTCAGTCAGGAAGCAGCTTTCTTTCTAGCCCTCACGAAATTCAGTCATGATCTTCTTTTCCCAGGCCCTGGCATTCACATCTCCTGTAAGTAATTTGTATGCTGTAATTCTGTGTATTTAGAAGTGCTGTATATTGTATATATTCTGATATGTTGCTATTTGTATTGTGTTGCAGTTTTACAAAAAAGTATTAACGTTAAGAAATGTCAGTAAAGCTACAAGAAACCCTGATTCTTTCGCTTATTGGATTTTCTTAAAGTGTTAAGGTCTCCGTTTAGCTGTACTACACCTTGCACAGTGCTGTGAGAACGGAACACTTACCATTTGGATAATAGTAACATTACACAATAGTATTGGGCACCCCTTGTAAGGGCCTTAGAGTAGCTGATAAGTAGTCGTTGGTGGCAGTAATAACTACCTTATTGTCTGGACGAAAGGGGGCATAGCTAATAAACCTGTGCCAGTCTTCCCCAGGAGTGTCTGTGTGTTTGTATATAAATCAAATCTCAAAGTGTGTGTGTGTGTGTGTGTGTGTGTGTGTGTGTGTGTGTGTGTGTGTGTGTGTGTGTGTGTGTGTGTGTGTGTGTGTGTGTGTGTGTGAGTGTGTGTGTGTCAGCTGCTGGAGGTTTTGGCTTGACCACTTGGCTGAGATCTTAACCTTATAGTTGTGTCAGTGGGGAGTCTTATTGGGGATCTGGAGAAAGAGGGAGAAACCAACCCTAGACTGACTGTGATCTCTGTGTGCTCTTAAGGAAAATTGTTATTTACTGTGTGTGTGTGTGTGTGTGTGTGTGTGTGTGTACTTGTTATCCTCCCATTGTGTACATCCCTCGCTGATGCTAGTGGTGAGATTGAGGCTCATTGATTACTGGGCCAGTGCAGGGCTGTCACAGTACCATCACTTGTTCTGTAGAGAATGAAGAATGCTTGTTATTACCAAGTTACCCTGTGTGTCAGTCTGACTTTTAATTGTAGTTTAAAAAGCATATATTAAAAGTACAAAATGCACACAGTAGTTTCTATTCCAACAGGGACATGCTTCATGTTTCTGTCAGCTATAACATTTTCTGCTGGTGTCAAAAGGCAAAGCAGTTGTTCACAAAAGTAAATGTTCTATGCATTTTTGAAATAATTTGTTTTTTGTATTATTATTATTATCAATGTGATGTGAACAGCTAAATAAGCCATTCTGTCTCTAGACACACTAGACATAAATTAAAGAAAATAAGTACTTTGGCTCAGCTCTGCAACAAAATCAGTAAACATTCCGCTGCCACCTTTTGATAAAAAATATTTACATAATGAATGTAAATTTAAATTGTCCATCTTATATAAGTGATTTACCTCTCAGTAGAGAAAACACGGTTAGCAAAAGCTAAGCTGCAACAACTCCCATAGCCAGCCCTGAAACATGCTGAAAATGTCTATCCTGGGAATTCAGTTCTTTAAAATAAAATCCAGTAATACATGTATGCTGTGATGATTTATGTGATAGTGTAAACACAGTTATTAAGTAAGTACTTTTTTATGCTTTCCAGTTTGACATCCTGTAGAATTTAAGTATATAGGGAGACTACATTGACTGCAGCCATCAAAAATCTTTTTTTTAAACATATCTGTGTCTGATTTATAGTCTTTTTTAAAAAGGCAGGGAATCTTTAACATAAGAAATGCCCCTAATCATGATTCCATTCAATAAGATATCTACATACTTAGGTAAATTCTCCATTTAGATCTAGATGCCAAAGCAACTCATTGAAATGATGGGTTTAAAACATTTTTTAAACAAGAAACATATTTACTGAGTTATCACTTATGACATAGGCAATCATACATTTATATAAATGAAAATAAGCCATACTGACATATTTTTCAGTACTCAACATTATATATCACATATAATCTTCTATACAGTCATTGTCATTTGACCATTACATAGCTCATTCAATTCCTGCCTTCTCTTAAACCTCATTCCTCCTCCTTCAAAACATTATTCTGCATGTATTGTCACAATTCCTATTTTTTCTATGTAATTTGCTTCTACCCTTTTCTAATGATCCTAATTGCAGATCTTTTATCTCTGTTACCATATTCACTACTTTTTATAGTGTTGGTTTAGACTTTGATTTCCATTTTCTAGCTATTGCTTTTTTGGCAGCCACCAGACTTAAATTCGGCAAGGCCTTACCATGTCTAGGCAATTCCAATCCTGCATCATAGCTCAAAAAATAATTTCCTTAGTCTCACCAATTTGCTCTCCCAGTATTTCTGACAGAGTACTCTGCAGGGAATTTTTAAAATCTGCCAACTGATTACACTCCCAAAAAAATATGTTTCCAATTATCTCTTTCTTCCTCATCACACCTCCAACATTTGCAATCTACCTGAGGAGGTTTAAAACCTTTTTTGTTGATCTTCGGGATCCTAAACAGGACCCCAACCTTTTGGGCAGATAACATGTAGAAAAAACATTACAGATCACAAGACCCAGAACTTAAATTGTCTTACAAAATGTGTTTATATCATGCAAAGTGATTTGTCTGTAATTGTTTTCATTTAATAACTTGTTTAACAGAATATAGTAGTCAGTGCTGTTTATTATTACAGTGCCCCCCACCCTTTCAGTTTTTATGTATCTTACTGACCTTTCAGCATGAAGCTGTTTAGGGCATATTTTCATCAATAGATAAATAATGATATTGGGTGTCAGAGCTGGTAACCAGTAACTGACTAAACAATTTTTCTACATAACTGTTACTTGTACAATCCACTAAGGTGCATGCATGCTTTCTCTTAAGTAACTTCTACCTCTATAAAATCTTAGAATGTATATGTATAAATGTAACTACTTTTTTTGTATAAATGGTAATAGAAATGTAACTACTCTGTGTGTGACTGTAACTTAGTGTAATGCAATGCAAGCAAATGGAGCTTTTCTTCCCGGGCCTCTGCTGAAAATGGGTATTACCTAGATGAGCTTTCCCAGTAAACAAAGACAAATAAATAATAAATAAACTGCCTTATATCACTTGCATACTTTCACTATTGTTGCCAATGTAGACACAAAATGAGGATTATAAGTACTTTTTCTTTGCTGACCAGTTGCAGCATTAATCTGTCTAATGTTCTCATTATCAAGAGGGTATTTTAAATGTGATTTTCTGGTGAAAAACTTTTGTTTAACAAGCACATTATTCAAATTCATTATATTAGAAAAACACAAAGGAAAACCCCCTGTTCAACAAATTAAACTGCTTTTTTGCTAAAGCTTTTCCACTTAAATTGTAAATGGCTATATTTTATTTAACATTATTGTCTCTACTCTTTACCTTCTCTCTCTGCATTTCTTCTGCCTTGGACTCCATTGGATGAGGTCCTCTTGTACTTTTGTAAACTGGAAAGCACATCTGTATCTGTTCTTCTACCTTGCTCCTGGCTTTTGATTGGACAGGGAGATTGTTTAGACAAGCTAGATGCCCTTTAACCTCCTTGGCAACCAGTCAGGAAGATCATTGTGTGGATGTGCCACTGCTACAGTGTTATTGTCTGAAAAAAAATCAGTAGCTTCCTCACAACTGGTTGTAAGTCTTGTAGAGTCTCCATTGCTATTGGTGGATGAACTTTTTACTATGTAAGCCAAACACTTTCATATACTTCTCTGTCTGTCTCTCTCTCTCTCACTCTCTGTCTCTAAAGTTTCTTTTATTTTCTTTAGTTTGTTTTTAATGAATAAAAATATAAAATGTGACTATCAATGTCAAAAGTTGCAATGCTCCAGTAACTTTGTACAAGGTATCCACCTCTTTTATGTTCAACCAGTTTTTTTCCATGATTCTTCACCAGGACAGACATGAGTTCCAAGACAATTTTATTAAAAAATTCCAAAAGTTCAAGAAAAAGAGAGTCTTCAAGCCAGCACCATGGCTTAGAGGGATAAAGGCCTACAACCCAGGCAACCCAGGTTCAATTTGTGACTTGTTTATCTGAGCTGTTAACATGGGAGGATGGCCACTCCTGTCCTGGTAGGTGGGCCCTGTCTAATGCGCACCTCATGTTAGAGCTACAGCTGGGCTGGGGACAGAGGAGCATTTTCACAACCATGCAGGGATATTGGCTGAGACAGCATGGAAACAGGGTAATATGCCAAAGTAAGTCATTGGTTACCCTTCCTAGGACATCATGTGTAAGAGCATAGGGAAGGTGATGGGGAAGTTAGGGTCTGTGATGTAAAAACACTCCTTGGCAGCAGTATAACATTGCACCAGGGTCCTCAGTCTCCTTACTGACCCTGCACATAGGTCAGGGTTAGCCCAGGGGAGCTAAGCTGAGTCCTATTGATGTAGGGGAAAGCTGATGGTCAACTGGAGGAGCCAAAAAGAATGCAAATAAAAAAAGAAAAGTAAAAGAGAGTCTCCAACACCTGTGCTATTAAGAAATTTGTGAAACCATGAACCCTTAGGTACTCAGTTAATACTCACAAATTATTTCAGGAAAATTCAGTCCAATATTAAAGACCTAAAGTTGGACAGTATATTTTCAAAATTTTTAAGCAAACTATAAATGGCATTATCCCTATCAGGTACATTTGTGAGTATAGTGTAATATGTTATCAATAAACAATGAAGTGATAAGCCAGTTACAAGCTGCAAAGAGCATCTCTACAAAAAATGTTTTGCACAAACATCACAGTGAGCAAAGACATTTGTCAGAGCACAATGAACACAAGCAGAATGCTGCCACAAATAAAAATTAAAAAGTTAAGTTTAGTGAGACAAGACAGCATCCCTATTGTTTTCTGTACAGAATCATGGAAAACCTAAATAAACATTTATCAGCTGAGCTAAGCAAAATATAGATATGTGGGCATATCCCTGATTTATGGTGAAAGTCTGTGGTGGTACCATTTCACAAAAGGTGGGTGTCGCATCATACGTAAATAATTTTAGACCAATCAGTTTGATTAGTATGTTATGTAGAAATCGTACAGAAAGTCATCATGGAACCTATCCAAAATGACAAAGGGGACTGGTTTATTTTAAATATGTAATGGTATGGGTTTGCTATGGGGAAATCTTTCCTTCTGAGTATTATGTCATCCTGTGAAGAGATAACAGCAGTGCTTGATGAAGGGCTGTTACTATAGGACTGTCAGAGCACACTTCTTATCTTAATTTGGCTAAGGCATTCAATATTATTCTGTACAAGGGAATAACTGACAAATTTAATTCATTAAATATCAGTCCATATGTACTCAAAACATTGATTAAGCAACAGGATGCAATGACTTGGTTTGGGGGAGGCTTACATGCCTATCCAGGTGGAGGTTATTAGTGGGGTCACTTTATGTTATAAAACTAGGATATGAGCTCTAGTTAAGAAAATTTGCTGATTACTACAAAATAGGTAACATGATTATTTCAACAAAAGATGCCAGAGTCTCCAAGGCAGTTTATAAAAGTGCATATCTAGTTCAATAGTGACATCTCCTTTAATGTTATCAACTGTAACATCATGAGACTTTGAAAAGGATTATACATAACAGTTACTAAATAAATGGCCAAACCATAAAATAAATGAAACTGTATTTAAAGCTCTAAGTATAATAATAGGCTAATTATTAATATTTTGTTGAGTTTACACATAGCAAAGTTAGAAAAAACATATTCTGTAGCCCATCTAATTCTATAGGGCTTAGGCATTCAGGAAGGTTACTGTGTCACTTTATAGCTCACTGATCCACCTCAATAAATATAACACTATATTCTGTAGTCATCAAACAAGCCACTTGAAAAGGTACAATAATTCCTTGCTAGAAAATTTACAGTGCTGTTAAACTCAAACTACTCAGAAAGACTTTAGAACTGCCATTATATTCCCTTTCTTGTAGGGTAGTTATTGGATACCTCTTCCCTGGTCTATAAGCAATCTTGATTCAGTTCTATTTAAAAGTATGTGCAGAATGCATCACTGTGGAACATCATATCAAATATAAGCTGTGTGGCAGACATTTGCCAGGAAAGTGTTTGTCACTAATGAAGTACAAACTCTAATGTGGAACTAATACCAGTGCAATGAAAACCAAAAATAAAAAAAGGATTTTTGCAAGTGCTACACTCATACCAGAACAACAACTTATATCACTGTACCTTGGAGTAAAGTGAATTCCCTGAGGTACTGTGATCTCAGAAATAGTATATAATTATGCAAAATCACACATTAGCATTTATATTTCAGAGCACTGAATACTTGAGTGTCAAACATAAGTTTTGGCCCCCTAAAAGTAATTATCAATAATACGCATATAATTGAGATACAGACTATACAACACATTCCAACGCGTAACATAAGGTTACCCTTATAATTGGAACAAGTCATTTATTAACCTCCTTCAAAAACAGTTTTGATACAGATATTGAGGGTAGAAAATATCAAGATGGGGTTACAGTAATCAAATTTATTGAGGAATAATAGGCATCATGTCAATGATAAGCCTGTGAAATTATGAACCTAGAATATTTAGTAGTTATGGATCAAATCTGGAAACCCTAGGCCCGTCTAAGAAGGCTGGGTAGAATTCTATTGCAAAGGGATAAATTTAATTAAAAACAATATTACTGTAACACTGAAGCAAATAGGTTAACATTGTACAGAACCACTCAAAGACAATGTCAATAAAATGCATCACCACTCAAAGTGCAAAATACATTACACTGTTATAAATAACCTTAAGACAATCCTGACTCTATGCAAAAAGAATGCTCCATACCGTGCAATCCATACTGAGGCATAGCAGTTTGACTGTAACAGTACAAGATAAAATATGCACTGAATGACAGTAACAAAAATCATTTGTCACTGCTCAATGTTGGTGTGCAGCAGAATAGTAATGTTTTATGAGGGCATAATAAAGTGATAAGATAGTAGTGGTTGAAGATGGTCTGAGAAACATCATAACATTCTCAGCGGATTACATCAGTTATTCATTACCTAGATTCTAATACAGAAATGTATTTAGGCAGTTCATAGGTTCTTATCAGGCTTGCATTCCCGAGGACCATTGAGGAGCCTAGCCCAAATTCAGAGTTGTTCCCAAGCACTGTCTGGTTAAGTGACTTCTTCAATGTGACACGGTAGGCAAATTAAGGCTGAGGGAATCAGACCCTGTACCACAGCAACTAGAGCTCATAACCTTAACCCTCTGCACCAGCTGCCAGACTTATTTGAAAAATACAGATTGATTTTAAAATAAACCTTTAATCATTCGCTAATTCAGTCACTATTAAAGTCCTACAGGAATCAGTGTGGGAGCTTTTCTTTTTTGGCAACACCTTCTCTGAAGTCAAGGCAAATATCAAGGGCCTCTGGCTGACAGAGTTTACAGAGAGTGACTGCAAACTTAGTGTAGTCATTGAATCACCCTAATGACACAGATTCCCTTCAAGAAGGCCTGAGACAGAGAGACAACTAGTGCCAGAACCATGGACTAAAACTCAATGCTAAAAAATGCATAATAATATTCTTTGAAAAGACAGCCAGCCCTGGAAATCACCATATTAGCAATGCACTCCTAAAAGTAAACCCAGTGGTCAGGAATCTGGGAATGCATGTTACAATATCCTGATCTTTGACCACTAAATGGCTACTGTGGTATTGCAAACTTATACGTAAGGGTATAGCATCTGGGTCCAAGGAAGTTATTGTTCATCTGTACTCGGCTCTCATTAGACCAGTCACTGAGTACAATGCACCTTTCAGCATTTACCTGACCAGGCACTTGCAACAGCTTGAGAGACCAATAGAGAATCGTCACAGAAATACTACAAGGAGTGGGAAACAAGTCCTATGCAGACCACCTCAAAGCCCTATCTCTGTATTCAATCTCCTACAGACTGCTGTGTGGTAATCCATGCCTAGCCTACAAGGTATCCTCTGATCCCACACTGATGGATTTATTGCACATCCACAAAACAAATATCCAAAATACTCATTCTAAGGACCTAAACCTTGTCTACAACATAAACAGGACATGGAGGGACAGGTATGTGTCTCAAAGATTACCCCTTCTCTGAAACAGGCTTCTCATCCATGTGAAGAAAACCTCATCCCTAACCTTATTCAAATGTAACTTGGACCAATGAATTGAAAATCATAAATATACCCCTGGTTTGGCACATATGTCCCTAATGGATGGGGGCAGCCTATAAATATTTGATGTCTACAAACCTATATCTTAACAATAAAGTTCCTTAGTTTATTGACACATGTAAGCAATATTTTAGTAAATTTAGAATAAACTTGGTGAGGCTTAAGATGGCTCTAGGACATATAGCTTAGTAACCATCCATGAATATAAAATTATATGTGTTTGTAAGAAAGATCAGGAGACTACAGCATTTTTTCATTCTTCAACACTCAATGTAAAAGTAATAGGCATTTGCACAGAGGAAATTCATTGCTCTCTTTAGAAGTGTTAGACACACTTGTATTTAGATACTGTTGTTTTTCACTATCAGGTGTAATGTAAAAAGAGTTATTAACTATTTAGTTAAATCAGATTTAGTAGCTTAATGGTGCTTCTAATAGTACTTATGAAGGCAGTGTGATTCATTTTACTGAACCTCTTTCAGCGGTCAGTGTTTCTTTATGTCATGATATTACCTGGATCTATATTCTTTCATTTTATGACTTTCCAGTTATTGAATGGAATATAGTAAAACAACGAAATCCAAGGCAGTCAACCCAAGTAGATCCACGTAGTGTAGTTGATAAAAATAATTTTAATACTCGAATCACAAATGCAGTAAAAGGCTCTAAGCAAAGCCACACACAATCAATGTGTGGCTCTGTTTAGAGCCTTTTACTGCATTTGTGATTCGAGTATTAAAATTATTTTTATTAACTACACTACGTGGATCTGCTTGGGTTGACTGCCTTGGATTTCGTTGTTTTACTGGCTTGGTTCGTTTGTATTTGTGGTTCTTCTATTGAATGGAATATATCAAAGGGTATAGTTTGATAAAATGAAACTAAGTTTGCTTACCTTTGAAACACTATAATGGATCTTCTACCCATTTGTTCTACACATTGTATTCTGTGCATAAGCTGTGGTGGGGGTGAAATAGCATTTGTAGTTGGAGCAGCAGGACATGGGATAAACAATGCAGCAAGTTATAGCTATAGTCATTTCAACTGAAATGAAACATTTCTGCTGCTATATTTGACTATTACTTATCATTGTCAAGTACAGTGCTTATAACAGCAGCAAGAACACAATGTTGTATTTTCTTCCACATAATCATTTTGTTTTCTTGATAATTAATCACAAGCTGTTTTAATCAACATAAGCTAATTCACACATACAATATTGACATTTTTAATATATCACATGTTGATTTCATTGACACTCAAAATTTCACATAAAACTTCTAAACAATTATTTTAAGGGTGGCAAGTGCCCTCCACCCATGATGTGGGGTAAAGCTCCTCATCCCAGATCTCTGGGGAAACTCTGAAGTCACACAAACTCAGAGGAAAAGGTAGAAAAAAATAAAATGTACCTCCTCCCTTTCACCGGAGTCTCAAGAATCAAAAGTAAAAGCACAGTGTCTGCAACATAGCCAGCTCCAGTGTACTAAAATGTCAACTAAAGGAACCAGGTGATCTTTCAGTGGCATTATTCTGATATTCACTTTAATAGTATGTGATAAACTGTAGGATTCCCTTTTCTATCATAATAAAATAAGAAGAACAAAATAAGAATATATGAACTCCTACATTCACAAGCAAATACTCCTCCAAATTATTTGTAGTTATATAAAATAAAGTGAAATATCTACATTTGGCTATATTTTGCTATTACTTCTCCCTATCAAGAATCAGTGAAAAGAATAAATAACATCAGGGCTTTTATATTATATGGCACTTCCTCATTATCACCTTAGTTCTGTAGTAAAACATATGTTATTATTTACACCACATAAACTGCAAAGCAAGAATATCTGACCCTACTTCTACATTTAAACAATTTACCAATGACATTTGTTGTTGTTGTGTCTTTCGGCTTATTAGGGGTTAGGAGTCGCCACAATGGAACTCCAGTCCACTAATGTTTGGTAGTGGATTTTTACGTGCTAAGTTACCAGCCCTGATGCACAACCTTCAACAAAGACACGCCCATTCACGCATGCCTCCACACAGAAGATGCTCTAGCTGAGAATCGAACGGGACAACATCTTAGTGTGAGGTGACAATGCTACCACAGCACCACTACCACGGGTTTACCAATGACATTTGTAATAATGTAAAATAAAGTAAAATATTCATCTTGTCTATATTTGACTATTATGTCTTACTATTGGATATCAGAGAATAGTACTTGCCAAAGCACAATAACAATGCTGTATTTTGCTTTTCTATGATCACAGTTACAAGCACAATATGCATATTAGAAATAATGCAGAGTCCAGATGCTGAAACACAATTGTTAAAGCACCAAAACCATAATTCTCTATATTGCTTCCCCATGATCATTGCTATTACAAAGTGCATTTTATGATAAATTTAATAAAGGTTCTAGATACCACATTTTAGTGTACCTGATACTGTACTACACACAGTTAAATAAATACAATATTCAACCATGAAAAAGATTAGCAACATAAAACAATCAAGGTAAATTTGTTTTATATGCTTCAAAGAAAAATATGATCAAGGGAAACAGCACAAAACATTTTTCTCTTCATAGAAAAATCATTGCTTTCATTAGCTTGCCTTTGCATTGGCTATCACAGCCAGGGTGCTAAGGTTCCTTATTGGCTTCAATCAAGAAGTTTTTAGGTCTGACAACAGCAGGGAGGCTCTGTAAATAGCTATATTTTTGTTATCTGGAATATCCTTACCTTTACTACTCAAAGTTCACAAATGTCTCTGTATGTATATGAGTGATCTGCATCAGCCCTTAAAATATTAAACTACCTGCTAGTGTAAAAATAATATAACCCTTTCTAAACTGAATTAGTCTTATATTAATCCTAACCTTCTACTTCAGTTTCAGGGAATCATTCTTGATATTTTACATTATTATTTTAATCATACTTGTCAATATGGTAGTTCCTTATTACTCATAACTTCTCCTAATTTACCTCATAGCTGGCATCTCACAGTTTCCTTGTAACTCAGCTTTGCTTACTTTTAATATTTACTGCCTCCCATATTTGGATGTCAAGCTACATCTGAGTATTCTGTATTAAATTTAATATTTGTATCACAATGTATCATTCCGATCTGGTCATTTACAAGCCTATGATGTAATCTTCTATTAACTCAGTGAACTGGTATGCAGGTAAAGGCCACACCAGGAATGACAAAGAACTTGTAGTAAATAAAAATCTTGGTACGACCACCATAACTGTGAAAATAATAAAATTTAATCACAGAAAAAAGGGTGAGCACTTTTGTGGTTAACAACTGCTTCTTCAGACCAATAAACATGAAAATCCATAAAAACAAATCAAAAACTTTAAATAACATAAGCTATCCAATTGTAAACTTAAGAAAAAAATATGCAAAACATGCACTCTAGTCAGCACCAATAAAATCAACACAAAATCCTACCAATCAAAATGTAATACGTCTGACTTTCTCTCACAATTGGTCCACTAAACCATAATTTTCCAATCTAAAACACCTCATGAATAATTGACAAAAAGAGCTCGAGCCAATCTGAAACATGTAAAACTAACAAATAAAACAAACTCTACCCTGATAGGTCTAAAATGTCATTAGCATCCAAACAGAGACACCCCATATATACCCCAGGGATTACCTCAGTGTCACTGCTCAACAGAGGCACAGCAAAATAATGGGTATAGTTCCCCATACTAAAGGGGTGGCGTAAGCCACAAAACTATGGGCTAGGCTTGTAAATGCCCTCGGGCAGATAGCCTAGTATGAACCTATGAACCTATGAACCTATATATCAATAAGTACTAAATGTCATGCACAAACACATCGCATTATAAAAAAACTTATGTGTATATGTGTGTATATATATATATATGGGTACCTATCAGTTCACCGCCAGGTCAAAACAGCGACACTCACATGTTTGACTCCAAATCATCGACACTTCATAACATCAACGTTTCAGGTAAGCGATCTTCTCCCTCACAGGACCCATGGTAGCACTCGTTTCACTATTAAGAAGGTAAGGACAACGCTGTCAGGGTAAATTTTGAAGAATGACGTTAAAAAAGAGAAACGAGTGCTACCATGGGTCCTGTGAGGGAGAAGATCACTTACCTGAAACGTCGATGTTATGAAGTGTCGATGATTTGGAGTGTCGCTGTTTTGACCTGTCGGTGAACTGATAGGTATATATATATATATATATATATATATATATATATATATATATATATAAGAATCTAGTACTAAAACATTTTATCCCTGAATATTCAACAAGATGTCATTCAGCTCACAAACTAAAGACAATATGATGCAAAAAACTCAACCGTCATTAATAGACATTGCATAAACATTTCGATCCTCAAACTTTGGAATTAATCTTATTAACATGACATCATAAAATCTCCAAGGTATTACTAAATCTAATGATGTCACTTCAGTGTTTTGAAACTGTTATTCAACCACTATATTACCCTTACCATCATCTCCACTCATAATACCTGTCTTCTATAAACCAATAAAGTCATGCATCATTAAAAGCCACTTTCCTGATAGGTCTGCTTGGAACGTAGTGTCCAATGAGGGAAAAGCTCATTAAAATAAATTATCAGAAACAGAACAAACATCATATTAAACAAGATATCACTCAGCTCACAAACTAAATATGTATTCAAATATTCTATACAATATAATGCAGAAAACTCAACCTTCATTAATAGATATTGCATAAACACTTCGGTCGTTTGACTTTGGAATTCATCTTATTAATATGACATCATGACATCACCAAAGTATTGTTATATGTAATCTTCTATTATACAATTCGTATTTTAAAACTTCTGTGTAATAATATGTAATTCTATATAATTTTCATTGTAAATAGTTATTTGATCAGTCTTCTTATGAAGGAACCATTGTGAACACACATATATTGTTATCAATTTTTTTAACATAATTCTTACTATTTGTGTCTGTTATGACTATCTATGTTATTGTATAGTAGTAACAACAAAATCATTGAGTTTTTGGATTGATGAGAGAGACACTGAGTCAGTTCTGAATTTAAGCATTTTCATTCGTTTATTTGTTACACATGTTGAACTTCTAGTTTAATTATACAGACAGAAAATAGCTTTTTATCATAATTGCTACACTATCCATGTTATCTTGGAACATAAATGGTCTTACAGGTATAGACAAAAAGGAAAGAGTATTGAATTATATTAAGAAATGCAGAGTGCAAATAATAATGCTACAGGAGACACATCTGGAAAGAAATGAGCATGTGAATTAGACACACATTTGAAATTAATTCATGATGGATATTCAGCAGAATATCAGGAACAAAAGAAACAGGTAGCAATATTGCTAGGAGGCTCCAATAGTGATAGAAGGGAAAAAGACAATAATGGTAGATTTGTGGTTGTAAGAAGCTATTGGTAAGGGAGGAGGAGGGTTACACTGGCATGTATTTATATTCCACCAAAACCTGCTATTATGAAACTTAAGAAATTTTGGGAGAAATAATCAGCTTTCAACAGGGAATATTACATCTGATGTTGTTAATCTTCATTCATTCATTACTGATGGGTTATCGGTTCCATCCTTGGAACCAAGCCGGCTAATATCAAGCTCACATCAGCCAAAAACTCTCAAGCCAAGGTCCTACCCAGAATTCTCTGCTCCCTGTTAACCCAGATCTCATTTGGCGCGTTGCTGTACAGCCGTGTCAAGCCACTCTCTCAGCTCTCTAATTTTTTGAAAGTTTATATATTATTACTCTAAGTTTTTCTCAAAAGTTTATTCTAATATTTTCCACCCTATTGCACACTTTAGACTCTCTCCCTTTAGTCTTTTCCTTTTAGTACCCTCTTTTACTACCTTGTGGTAATTCTCCATTACCATCATTGGTAATCCTTCTTTTTCTCTTTTTACCCTTTTGTTGGGTAGCCCTTATTCTTCCTTTTGGTACTGTGCTTCTCCACACCAGTTATGTCGGATAAGAAAAATAGCGTTAGTTTCAAGCAGTGCAAGGATTGCGGTCATAAGTTACTGCTTTCCGATGGCCATGATTTACGTGCCTACTGACTTAATGTCTTCCACTTGACTGTGGATCCTCTGTGTGGGATTTGTAAAAATTTCTCTACCAGGACTTTCAACGAGAGGAAGAATAAGTTAATTTTGAAAGGTCTCCTCAAGTCTCCTTTCTCTGAGGCTATTTCTGGGTTGGAGAGCTCACCCCCTCCTGTTAAACCCTGCAAGAGGCGTTCTTCCTCTTCTTCATCAAAGTCACTCCCTTCTTCTCCCTCTGGAGATTGTAGGGAGTTGACTCACATGAAGGTGAAATTGATTACTACTCTGGCACTGCCCCCTGTAACCCTGTCGGCTCCAGGCTTGGCAACTCTCCAAATGATTCTGACTACAGACATGTCTCCTTTATCAATACTTGCACCAGTGTTCCCGGTGCAGACAACTATGGTTCCAACAGTTCTGTCTCAACCCCTGATGACACCATTCATACAGGTTCATTCCCCTTTGGCACCGTTGGTACAGCGCAGACTTTTTCCACACCATTTTCTTCAGTGCAGACTTCCTCGGCTCCAAGCTCTACACCTATTGAATTAGCAAGGACCAAATATTCCCCTTCACTGGATCCTTTTGCTAGCAGTCACTATAGTCCTTTCCTAGAAATGCTAGAATCACCATCAGCTTTCTCCATGAGGTCAACCAAGAGACTTTCTGAATAGGATGTGTTGTGGCTTGTTGACCAGTTGCTTGTGGCCAAAGGTCTCTGTCAACAGTCGAAGTCCACGTTCCCTCATTCAGGTGAAAGTATATCTCCTCAAACCCCAACATATACTCCTCCTTCAACTTCCACTCAAGTCTCAAAGCCTATTACTCCGACAGCAGCTTCCCTTCCTCCGATTCCAAGAGTTGATCTCACTTTGTAACCAGAGTTGTCCTTGTGGCCTTTGGTGCACTGGACATCGGGCTGTTCTCAGGCCAGTGGCTGTGCCATTGGGGAGGGCATTCCTGGCTCAACGTCGATTTTTTTCTATGGCACCTTCCAGGGATGCTCTCTCTCTCTCTCTCTCTCTCTCTCTTATGGTCCACGGTCATCTTGAGACTCCTGGTCTGGGGGCAGGCTCATCAAGGCAGGGTGTGACCCCAGTTCCGAGGTTGTCATGCTCGGTTCCAGGCACCCATCCCTCCTTGGGTGGGCCAGCCTTCCAAGCTCAATTGTCGGAGTCCTCTCCCCCATGTGCCACAACTGCCACAAGCTTCAATTGCTGAACACTGGGCACAAGATCCTCAGATTTCTCCTCCTCAGGAGACCCCTTCTTTGCAGTCTTCCCCAGAAACTCCCACTGAGGAAGTACCCCACGAAGCATCATGTAAGAGGAAGCACATGGACTCCACTGAGGAGTCATTGACTGAAGATGCAGATTTTGATGATGGGGAGGGGTCCCCATGGTCACTCTTTGATGAGGTATCCTTTGGCAACATTCCCGAGATCCTTAGACAGAGGGGTGACTGGAAGGCCTCTAATCCTTCCTCTGAGTAATCCATATTCCTGCAAGCTTTTCGTGCCCGGCCCCCTACTTCCTTGGTCACCCCACCTGCCAATGAGCTCATCCAGCAGCTCGCATGGAAGGCTCCTGACACCATGGAAGTGATATCTAAGAGACCAGATAAAATATTATTGCCCCCAGCTGAGCATCCCTGTTAGTCATGAGGTCTTTCAGTAGATGCTATGGTGGTGGCAGCTGCTACTAAGAAGGATTTGGCAGAAGAGAGCCAAATTGTCCATCTACCCAACAAGGAGACCTGGGCAACTGACAGATTAGGGAAGCATGTGTTTGCTTCATCGACCTTCACCGTAAGGTCTTTGAATTATTTGACACATTTTACCAGGCTACAGTGAGATCTTATCAACCAGCTCTCTGAAACCTTGGCAGGAGATGTTTCTGACAAAGTCCATGATAATGTGGCTTCTCAGATAGCCACCCTAGAGTCCATTTCCAACTCTTCCATGTGTCTTACTTCTCACGCAGTGGAAGGGGCAGTTAGAGCAGCAGGCGCAGGTATAGTCACCAGATGACATGCTTGGATGCACCTTTGCGACTTTGTGGACTCCTTTAAGGCTTCCTTCATGAATGACCCCATAGAGGCCACTTCTTTGTTTGGCCCTAAAGTCAAGGATATGCTGGCAAGGTGTAAACAAGATGGCAAGACCCTGTTGGCTATTGGTGTCAGACACTCCACTCCTCAGCAATTCTACTCCAGAAATCAGAGGAACAGAAAGAACTGGCACAAGAAATCACAGGATTCTTTCCAGGATGGAAGTGCCGAGTTCTCCCCTAGAGGCAGAGGGGGAAACTCCAATGGAAGATGCCCGTTTTGGTGCAGAGGAGGTCCGTGAAACTGGGGCTCCAGATATTCTTTCTCTGGCCAACCCTATCAGCGCTCCTGAAGTGTTACCCGACTGCTCACCTCTGGAAGCAGTCGGGGGTCATTTCTCCTTGTACCCCACTGCCTGGCAAAAGATAACAACTGACTCTTGGGTACAATGGATTATATCCAGAGGCTATCACATCCCCTTTCATCTTTGCCCAGTCTCATCAAGAGTATTACCCAACGTTCCACCCAGTCAAAGGGAAACAGCAGCACATGAAATCCAAAAGCTGCTACAAAAAAGAGTCATCCAGACTGTCCCCCCAGACCAGATAGGATCCAGTTTTTACTCCAGGTTCTTGTTAGTGCCAAAAAAGCCAGGGGACTGGAGACCAATTCTGGATCTCAGTACACTAAATAAATTTGTAAAAACAGAGAAATTCCAGACGGTCATGATTCAGTCTATCCTTCCTCTTCTGGAAGAAGATGATTGGCTGTGCTCTGTAGATCTTCAAGATGCGTATTACCACATAAAGATGGACAAATGCTCAAGAAGATTCTTCTGTTTCTGTATAGGAGCCAGTCACTACCAGTTTCGAGCCCTGCCCTTCGGTCTCTCTACAGCCCCCAGAGTGTTCACAAAGTGCATGGAAGTGGTTATCGCTCACTTGTGACTTCAAAGATTCCAGGCATTTCCATATCTAGACGACTGGCTTCTTACCGCCCCCACCAAGCGTCTACTGGAAGAAGCCCTGCAGTATACTCTCTTAACAGCTCGAAGCCTGGGAATCACTATAAACTGGGAGACATCCAACACAAACCCAACTCAGTCTTTGGAATTTATAGGGTTATGTTGGACACGAGAAACTGCACAGCATCCCTTCCAGCATACAGACTTCAGAGAATAAGACAAGTTCAACTACTGCTCTCTCACCACAAATCCCCAGCTTGATCTATACTCCAGCTATTGGGGTCAATGGCAGCCTCGATTACCATTGTTCCTCTAGCCAGATTCCACATGAGGCTCCTTCAATGGCTACTTCTCACTCAGTGGTACCCTCTTCAACATCCTTTGTTTCTTCAGATAAGTGTAACGCAGAGATGCAAGCAATATTTACTCTGGTGGACATCTCAAAATCCCCAACAATGGTCTCGCCCTTTCAGCCCCCATCAGCCATTAGCCACTGTGACCACAGACACCTCCCTGATGGGGAGGGGGGCTATGTCAGGGAAACTCGGTCCAAGGTACCTGGTCGGAGACAGAGGCCCTTTTGCATATCAATGCCCTGGAACTGAGGGTGGTGCTTCTAGCATTGCAAGCATTTCACTTCATCCTTCCATCTGGGACTATTGCAATCCAATCAGACAACATGTCAGTGGTCTGGTACATCAACAAACAAGGAGGCACCAGATCTTACTTGTTATGCCAAGAGGCCTTGAGAATAATGCAATGGGTGATCACTTACAACCCCTTTCTGACTGCAACGCACATTCCTAGGAGCTCCAACCTGATAGCAGACAAATTGACCAGGTGCATTCTACAGCCTCACGAGTGGTCTCTCAGTCCTCTGATAGTGGCGAAAATCTTCGACTGATGGGGCCAGCCTTGCTGCGACCTATTTGCCTCCCCAACCAACTACAAGTGCAGCAAGTACTTTGCCCTGATCCCCCTCAGGGACAGTCACCAAGGGATGGTCTATTCCATGCTTGGCCTCTGGGTCTTTTTTATGCTTATCCTCCTCTCCCCCTCATCTCCCAATTTCTAAAGAAAGCACAACAGTTGAAGAGCAGAGTGATCCTCATTGCTCCATATTGGCCTCGACAAGTCTGGTTACCCTTCCTCTAGCCTCACCTGCTAGATCAACCGTGGATCCTCAACCCATCCCCAACATTGATCTCCCATCCACTGGGTCTGATTCACCCCCAATCTAACAACCCTGAAACTGACAGCTTAGTTTCTCCACTTCCTATGATTGCCAGGCATGAAAACCTTTCATTCCCTGTGTGCAATATTCTTATTGCATCTCATAAATCGTCCACCAGAGGAATCTAGCTTAACAAATGGAAAAGGTTATCTCTATGGGCAGCAAATAAACAATTAGATCCCTTGTCAGCCCCAGTCTCTGTGGTGTTGGATTACTTATCACATCTTTTCCACTTTGGGGTGTCTGCCTCTACTATCCGTGTACATTTAG
The DNA here is from genome assembly GCF_019279795.1 of Protopterus annectens. Classification (NCBI taxonomy): domain Eukaryota; kingdom Metazoa; phylum Chordata; order Ceratodontiformes; family Protopteridae; genus Protopterus; species Protopterus annectens. The sequence continues at coordinate 1,296,585,525 of NC_056743.1, read as the reverse complement.
CTGCCATTTCAAATTTTCATATTGGTTTTCAAGATTCTTCACTTATATCACACAGACTCTATAAGACTTTCTTGAAAGGGGTTATCCACCTAAAACCTCCCTTTAGAGAACCCGTACAAACTTGGGATTTGACGTTGGTTCTGCAAGCTCTAACAGCTCCCCCCCTTTGAACCTGCAATCTTCATGTGATGTAAAATATCTCTCTTGGAAAACTTTGTTTTTGATTGCAATCACATCGGCCAGGTGATTGTCAGAACTCCAGGCCTTATGGATCACATCTCCCTATCTTATCTTCCATAAGGATAGGGTATCACTGAGAACTAATTCTATCTTTTTACCAAAAGTGGTGTCAGAGCGATCTATCAATCAGTCTATTGACCTTCCAGTGTTCTTTCCTAACCATTCTAACAAGGGAGAGTATTGCCTGCACTCCTTGGATGTTCATAGGCAATTATGATTTTATCTGGACAGAACAAAATCTACCTGTAAATCAGACCAACTCTTTCTGGCTTTTTCTGGACCTAGATGGGGTCATCCTGTATCAAAAGTTACATTGGCTTCATGGTTGAGAAATTGTATAACATTTATCTACAACAAAAACAATCTCACGTTACCTCATAGAGTCAAAGCACTTTCTACAAGATCTATGGCAACTTCAGCAGCTTTCCATGCTAAGGCTTCCCTCAATGATATTTGGTCAGCTGCAACTTGGGCCAAACCTCATACCTTTATTCTTCATTACAAATTGGACTTGGCCTCCAGAGGTAGAGCTTCCTTTGGCTCCATGGTGCTCAGGAATGTCCGTCCATGAGGGCTGCCCAGGAATATAGGAAGCTGGGGACTCTGTCCCATCAGTAGAGAATGAATGGAGATTAACAACATCAGATAAATAATTTATGTCTTACCATAATGTTCCATCTGTGTTGTTGATCTTCGTTGATTCATTACTTCCCACCCTCCATTCCCCATCCGGAGGTTCTTGGTTGATCTCATGTACTCCTTTCTTGTAGGACTGTTATGACCAGAGGTAGCCTCTACTTTAATCTATCAACTTGAAAACTCGATCTGAGTTAACAGGGAGCAGAGCATTCTGGGTAGGACCTTGGCTTGAGAGTTTTTGGCTGACGTGAGCTTGATATTGGCCGGCTCGGTTCCAAGGACGGAACTGATAACCCATCAGTAATGAATAAACGAAGATCAACAACACAGATGGAACATTATGGTAAGACATAACTTCTTTTTATAGCTGGGGCTGGAACTTGATTTGCAATAGTGTGAATATATCAGGGGAGCTAGAAGGGAAAATATAATTTATGGATGGTGCAGTGGTGCAGCGGTAGCGTTGTCAGCTCACAGCAAGAGGTTCTCCGGTTCAATTCTCAGCTGGAGTACATTCTGTGCGAGTCTGCATGTCCTTCCTGCATTCATGTGTTTCCTCCAGGTGCTCTGGTTTCCTCCCATGTTTCCAAGACATGCATCTGGAGCGTTTACTCCCCAGGCCTCTGCTGAAAATTGTCTTTTTCCAAGTTGGACTTTCCCGGTAAACAAATGTTAAATAAATAAATAAGTAAATATAACAAAAGAGGGTAGATTTTTGCAGAACGTTATGAAAATATTTGGTATGGAAGACTTAATTTGGTAATAGGAACTCAGAATTTACATATTATCCCCCAAGGTATAATAATTGAGCTAGATTGGATAGAAATAATGTTTGACAGGAAAATGTGTATTTAATTGAAAGTTTCAGCACACATCCAATAACTATTTCAGATCACACACCAATAAAAACTAAGATAAAAATAGTGGATAATAAAGTAAAAATGAGACATTGGTGCTTTTCCACCTACCTGTTAGCAGGAGCTGAATTTAAGGAATAGGTAGTGGGTTATTAGGAAAGATAAAAATTTTGCAGAAGTGATAGCTATTGAGTGGAATAAAATGAAAATGGAGTTTAAAAATAGGGTATAAATAAAAAATAAATAGATATGGTTAAGAAGTAATAGAAATTATTTAGATGGGCTAACAAAGGTTAATAGACAACTCAGTGGTGTGGTGATTAGTGCTGTCGCCTCACAAGTTCTCCGGTTCGATTCTGAGATCATGTGCCTTCTGTGTGCAGTCTGCATGTCCTCCCTTCATTTGTGTGAGTTTCATCCGGGTGCTCTGATTTCCTCCCACATTCATGTGGTAGGTGGATTGGACACACTAAATTGGCCCTAGGTGTGAATGCGTGCATGTGAGTATGTGGTGCACCCTCTGAGGAGGGTTGTGCCTCGGGCTAGCAACCCAACCCCGTAAAATTGCTGAAGGGTGCTCATTGCCCAATGTGCTGAATGCATAGGAGCAAATCCAGGATCCATGAACAAAGGTTAAAGTTTTGCAGAATAAGGAGAATCTCACAGAAGAAGAAGAGGTGCAACTGCATAGTGCTAAAGACAAAATAAGGGACTGTTTGGATAATACACACGAGTGTAAAAAGATTGAATTAAGCAACTATTTTTTTTATAATGACTCCAGAGCATAACATTTTTTAGCACAACAACTTAGGCATCATAAAATAAAAAAAGGCTGTTGTCAAACTTAAGGAGCCTATAACAAGAAAAATAACCACAGATCTTGTAGAGGTACCAGAAATATTTCAGAAATTTTATGAAAATTTGTATAAGACAGAGAAATACAGAAATCAAGAAAGAGCACAAATGGAAATATTTATGGAAGATAGATGAGGCTCAACAACCATCAGTTAAGGTAGAAGGAAATGAGATAAAAACTGTGATGTATGATCAATCTCCAGGAAGGTCTTCAGGAACAGATGGTATTCCTGTGGAACACTAAAAGTCAGGACTGATGAAAGTGATAAAGATTTGGAAGATTTTTATTTAGCAGTATTTTAAATGAAGGGTAAGCACCATCACCTTGGAAGAAAGCTGTGGTTGCTGTACGACCCAAATATAGTAAAGACCCATCACACCCAGCTTCATATAGGCCCATTTCAATTTTAAGCCATGATTACCAAGTGTTTATGTCTATAGTAAGAAAAATAATGGCAAAAGTGTTGCAATATTGATAGATATGGATCAATGTGGTTTTATGGCGGGGAGGCAAATATTTGACATCAACAGAACAAATGATGATCCAGAGGGAAGCAGAATGTAAGAAAATACTGCTGTTCTTGGAAGGTCTTGATTCAGAGAAAGCATTCAACAGAGTAAGCTGGGATTTTATGAGTAGAGCAATGGAACCATTAGGATTCTCTGACACACTAATAAGGTTAATTAGGAAGACATATGAAGGCTCAGAGCTAAGAATTAAAAGGGGAGGGTTCCTCACTTATAGGTTGAGTTTGAACAGAGGAACCAGATGGGGTATCCTCCTTCCCTTTTATTTGTTTTATATTTAGAGCCATTGGTAAAGAAAATAAGGAACTCAGAAATCCAAGGATATAATTGATATTATAATCAAGAAAAGTTGGCTTTATTTGCAGATGATATTATTTTGTACCTGATAAATGCAGAAAAGGACATCTCAGCATTGTGTAACATATAAAGCAGTTTCAAGTCTTTTTGGAATACAAAATTAATGAAGAAAAAACAGAGGCTATAGCTGTAAATTATGTACCTACGCATGAATTGATTCAGCACAATCCATATTTATGGGAACAAGATAAGATGAAGTATTTAGAAGTATGGATTGCAAAGGCTCCTATTATAGCAGCTAAGGATATATGGGGAGAGACCAAACAAAAGATAATACAAAATTGAGAAACTGGATATGGATTGCAGTATACAAGCAATGAAAATGTTTTTAATCCCTTTAGTTTAATATACAGGTCAGGCATATTTTTTGCAACCAAAGGAGAAGTTGGGGACAATGATTAATAAAGAGCCAAAGAAATTTATCTGGGAGGGGAAGAGAGTAAGAATTAATTGGGATGCATTAATTCTTCCAATATTACAAGGTGGTTTAGGATTACCTGATTTGAAGGGGTATTTTAGAGCTACATAGTTAAGGCTCATATACATAACACAAGTAGAAGGTTATAATTCAAAATGGAAAAGGATGATACTGATGATGATGATGATGATGATGATGATGATGATGATGATGATGAAGTCTGGGGGGGGGGTCAAGAAAAAATGAGAGAGTGGAATTTAGGATGCAGATCTTTAAGGAGAATAATAACAGCCATACAGAATATTACATTTACAAAGTAGCAGAAGGTATTTCAAGAACTAACCTGAGAATGGCGAAAGGAGATTTTGCCATTAGGAATGACTGTAAGTAGGGGTACAGAAGATATGCAAGAGGGGGCTGGAATTTACTGGGAAAAAATTGAAAAGGAATCAAGGTATTTGGAGCAAATAACTAAAGAGGGAATGGTAATAGAGTGGGATGAGGTCAAGAAGACTGGACTGCAAGCTAGAGGCCGTCTTCCCTACTAGGGACTGATATCAGAGTACAATAAAATAGAAATGCATAGAGGTTTCCTAAGAGAAATACCTGCTCTGGTATAATTTTTAGTTGAATGTAGAACAGAAGCTGCTGTTAAAAAAGGGATAATTAGTAGGATATTTAAAATATGGCAGAATAACTCTACGATGCAATCAGAAGTTAGAAAATTTTTAGAGGAGTGACTGGAAAAGCAATTTATAAGGGAACAATGGGAAGACATATGTGTAGCTCCCAAGTATGCAAGAAAGTCCAGTAGGTTTAGAAGTTTTGCTTGGAAGTTTTTTTATAGGTATTTTTTATACCCCAAGCAGACTTCAAATTATTTTTTCTCAGGTAGATAGCAAATGTTGAAGGTGTGATGTGGAAGAAAGAGGTAAATGGGAACATATGTTTTGGGACTGAACTCTTCAATAACAAGAAAGTTCTGAATTTTGGTACCCACACTTCCTCTTTATATTAGCACACCCTCATGCTCTATTGGATGTACAGTGTGCAAGGAAAGCTCCCAAAAGCTTTAGTATACTGTCCGGACATATGATATCCTTGGCAGGATACGTCCCATGTAGATATATGCTACTTCAACAGTGATCTAATAATCTATGATTCACATTAAGGGGAAAAAGCTAAAGACTTTCCTTTTACTAGGATATTTATATATTTTTTAGTAGGTTTCTATCCCACATGACCCTTAGCTGCTCTACAGATACATTTATTCCTCTTCAGGGTGACAACCAAACCCATTTGTGCCCTGTCAGGGAGCACACCCATTTGGAATGAGATCACACTAGGCACATTCCTTCCCTTTTGGGGTTTTGGGGGACAACATATTGACCCATTCATTCTGTTAGAGGCAACATTTGTTATTGCTGCTACACTAAATACAGCCTGGAAGGAGGAGAGCAGTTGCATCATTGCACTGATGAGCTACATCCTTATTTTAAATCTGTAGAGTTTCCTTCAGTGAGATGCAACTAAAAAGCAAACACATGTGAACTTTAGCATTTACATACAAACATCAAACCAGGTGATTTGTACTGTCATGTGAAATACAATGAAATATTCATCTCACTTATATTCGACTCTTTAGTCTAATTATCAAGTCTGAAATAAGAAAAATTGTCAAAACAAAATCATAATGCTCTGCTACTTCCTTGTGAATATCTTTTAACAATCATACAGTTGTGAGGTAAAACTAATACAATCCCCAGGTGTTTAACAGTGATTACGAAAGCATCACAACTATAATGATGTATGCTCTTGCCTCATGTTCAATTATTTTTTTTTACAATAAATCATTATTTTATTATTAAAAAGTAACTACAGTGCAAGGAAATTGTGAGCTCATACATCCATATGCAAATCAAATTGTGTAAATTGCACATCTGTTAACATAAACCCGCAAGTTGGAAAAATAATAAACATTCTTAGCAAGGTTTCAGCTCTGCACAGATAACTATTTAATATTAAACTGGGATGCGATTTAGTCTGACTGCACATTGCTTACTAGCTTTTTCATCTACTATTCATAGACCTGCTTGATTTCACACTTGATCCATATACTCATGGTCAAAGCTTTAGCATCATCATTTTAATAACTCACTGAAACATGCATACTTTAGTCATGTACCTATAAAGAACATCTTTTTACAAGAATGTCATCAAAGATGGACATTAGAATTATAACTACATTTATCTTCAGAGCTGATGCTTGCAACAACCCTTGTAGATGATGCTCTAATAAATTTATTTAACTCCCTTCAGGTTATTTCCTTAATCTTGTATCTATCTTTCTATCTCTCTATCTATCTATCTATTGATTTATGTAGGTGGACTTGTCTTTCAACTATTTTCATCCATTACCCAGGTACAAGCAGGGCATAGTTATATATAGATCTACTTCGGAAGACTGAAATACCACAACACCGACTTTCACAATGCCAAGACGAGAAGGCCAACAATATCAGAAACCCAACATCCTAGAACACCAACTGCGAACTCCAGGTAAGTAACCACTTGTCCAAAAAAATATAAAATTAAACCCAAAGCAAATTAAACCCACTGATGTGGGGGCCTTTGTCCTCCCATCCCCCCCTAACTAAATATACCAACTCCAAGGTAACACTACCACAGGGTTAAGGGGCTGGAGTTCTCAGCTGGTGATCCAGGACATCGGTTTTCTGATGTTGTCGGAATTCTAGTCTCGGGATTGTGAAAGTCACTGGTGTGATATTCTGGCCTTACAAAGTAAACCCATATATTTATATATGTATATATATATATATATATATATATATATATATATATATATATATATATATATATATACACACACACACACACACACACACACACACACACACACACACACACACACACACACACACACACACACACACACACACACACACACACGCACACACATACACACACGGGTCTACTTCATTTGATTGAAAATACATTTCACGGAAAATGAAATTACTAGGACCACTTCACTGAAACCTCATTTGACTGAAACTCATTTCGTTGAAAGTTATATATGGCCTTTTCTCCACTGTAGTGTGATCCTGGAGTTTTATATATATATATATATATATATATATATATATATATAAAATGTTGGTTATATATTCTCTTCTGGAAACAGTAATTTATTGCACTTGTAAGCGTCAATGTGTATAGTTTAAAATGTTTATAATATATGGGGGGGCTACGCTCCCCACCCACACCCAATGTGGGGGGCTGTGCCCCCACACACACCCTTAATATATATACTAACTCCAGGATGGCACTACAGTGGGAAAAAGGCCATATATAACTTTCAATTAAATGAGTTTCAGTCAAATGAGTTTTCAGTGAAGTGGGCTTTCAGTGAAGTGATCCCACTGATTTCATTTTCAGTGAAGTGGGCTTTCAGTGAAGTGATCCCACTGATTTCATTTTCATTGGTGTATTTTCAGTCAAATGAAGTAGACCCATATACAAATATACATATAATGTTACAAAGACGCAACAAAAATAGCAGAATATCTATTACAACAGATGTGCAATAAAAGACTTATGTTTCTGTTCATGCAATATAGCTATTCAGACATTTTACTTTCAAAACATTAAGCATCGATGTCTAATTACAAACAAAACGTAAATCAACAAACCAAATAATCTAGAAAGGGAGGACACCAGCCAAGTGCACTCGGAACATGAATACAATTTATTGAATATAAACCACTAAAAATTATACTGTTTAAAATGTGCACAGTTAAGCGCTTTCATCCCTCCTATGAGGACTTCTTCAGAACAATTTTGAACAACCTACCCAGCATTCAAATACGCATACCAGTTAAGTAATTAACATACTATTGCTTGATTTTAAAATGTTTAAAGCAACACTCGTGCTAAAATTCTAACAATACTTCTCATGGTTATATGCACACTAAAAAAATATAACAAAAATTGAATAAAATGTATCTTAGCCATTATAATAATATTATCTTAACAAATGATTTAATTTTAATACACAATTGACATTCACCATTTCATTAATGCCTGGATATCTCATTGCAATTTTAAACAGTATAATTTTTAGTGGTTTATATTCAATAAATTTTATTCGTGTTCAGAGTGGACCTGGCTGGTGTCCTTCCTTCATCGATGTCTAATTAGACAGATTCAGAACAAAATTCTAATAAAACATAAAAGGATATTCATACATGTACATTAATATAAGCACTAGTAAATATAATAAAGATATACTAGAGGTAGTTCTTAAGCAGCAATATATACCTATTTCAGATACATTAAAAATTCCAAAGGGAAAAAACAATGATACTAGAAACATTAACCACAGTAGGTTGAGAGACAGAATACTGAATGCATTTACTACCAGCATTTTTAGATGCACTAAAAAGTCAGTAGCTTGTTGTGTGAGATTGAGGCACAATGGGGACTGGAGTTTTGCTCTTTCCTCACCATGGCACAATCTCAGAGTTGGTCTTTATATGAGTAGCAGGGGGAAGCCCCCTACATAGCACTTGGGTTTTTTTTGGTTGTTTGGGATTTTGTGCTTTGATCTTCTGTGGTTGATGTTTTTGGTGTCAATGGTTTTGTCCCTCAAGATTTGAAATGCATTCCATCTATTTACATATACAATAGATGATGCCAATATGTTTTATCATGTGATACATGTGCATAACATTCTGTAATAATTTAAAAGCATTTGGTACCAGCTTAGGGGTTAACTATTATCTCTAAAGCACTTGCTTGCATTTTCTTTAAATAGGTTATGTCTTAGTTTAATTCTGAAGGCCTGTAATGTTTTCTGTGTGTGGATGTTGTCAGAAATCTGTTTCCTTCACACAGGTGGTACTTTGGTAAATGTCTTTCCTTTGAAAGACAGCCTAAAGAGGATGGAGTCTTATTAAAAAGACTGAAAGCCAGAGTCAGTAAAGCCTACATGGTCCATTTACATCATGTGTGTGGTACTGCTCAACGCGCATATGGTAGCAAACTGTTTTGGCATAAGTAAGCAGCTCTACACGGTGTGTAGAGCCATGCAAACAAGGTAAACACTGTGACATGCTAATTACAGCATAAGCAGCTGAATTGTATGCTAATCAAACAATCCATGATAGAGGAGCTATTCAACAAGCTATAAAGCAATCATGTAGACACAGTGCTGATTTTCCCTGCAATTTCCAAAACCTACTGGAATACAGCAACTGAAAGGAGTCTACACAAAAACAATGGTAGGTGCCTGGTTACTTTAATTCATGTGTATGTGCAACAGGCTGAAGTTTATGCTGCTGTTGCTGCTGCTGCTAATAGACCAAGACCAAGAGGGAGAAGAGTTTTCAGACCCTGAGTAGCTTATCACAATGTACATGACAAGGAAATAGCAGAGTGCTACAGGGTGGATAGAGACACACTGCAGGAACTCTGCATCCTCTGTCATCCTCAATTCGGAACCAGGGCAACCTGAGGGGAACCGATCCCAGTGGAGACAAAGGTATGTGTAACTCTTAGAATTTCAGCTACAGGTACCTTTCAGAGACCAACAGGGGGCATGCTGTGGGTGCCACAGGCATCAGCATCCAGGATCCTCCATCATTTCCTGAATGCTATGCTCCAACATTCCAGTGATCACATATATTTTCCCCATACTCCTGAGGATAGGGCCAGAAATATGCGTGAGTTCTAACCTGTAGCACAGTACCCTGAAGTACTGGGTGCCCTGGATTGCACACATGTTGAAATTAAGGCACCACCCAGGAAACAGGGAAGGCTCTACATAAATAGAAAGATGATGGAGACCTTCCTGGAGATTGATTATACATCCACTCTGTTAACTGCCAAGTTGTGTGTAATACTAAGGGAATTATCTTGAATGTGTGTGCTGGCAACCCAGGCAGTTACCATGACTCACATATCTGGCACACCTCCCAATTGTATTAGATTTTCACTAAGGGGAATATCCCACAGGGTCATTTACTGTCTATGTACTGTAACCGTGGCTGAGGACAGGCATCAGAAATGCAAACACACACCTGCTGAAGAATGCCATAATGAGGCACACGCTCAAACTAGAAATATCATAGAGCAGGTGTTTGGGCTGCTGAAGTCATGGTTCCAGTGCCTAGATACATCTGGGGGATCTCTGCAGTATAATCCATGCACTTGTACTGAAATATTTACTGTATGTGCCAAGTTACACAACATCATCCTAAGAAAACAACCTCAGCAGGCTCAACAAGGGGAAGAGGCACACATCTCACCACCAGTTGCAAGGTCACCACAGCCACACATAGGTGAGGAGTCAGAGGGGGAACCAGCAGCTGCTGTGGGTGTAGGCAGATGTATATGTGCTCAGTAAGCCCTCACATTAGCTAAGACACAACACGTAGCACACTCACTCACCACCTAAGGGTCTAAAACCTTCCTCCTATGCACATACATATAGTAACACTGATGCCAGGCTATGCTCACAACCTTTACCTACCCATGTAATGGCTGTCTACTGCTAGCATCAGACAGAGTCAGCCCTGAACTAAGACTGTTGCAACTGCTGAATTTACAAGGTAAGTGTTGAACCTGGAGTGTATTGTGTAATAATATGAATGACTGGCATATCTTTGCATGTCATTACTTTGTAGTGTAAGCAAGTAAAAGGTGGGTGATTTGTACAGACATTACCTTAATATGTGACAGCAGAGACCAATCATGTATACCTGTGAAATGCCCTGATAGACATGCCCATTCCATCAGTATACTTCTAAGTAATGCATACAGATAAGAGTAGCATTGGCTAATTAATATATTATATAAATATGAAACAGATTTTTCTTAAATAACATTGCAGCATCTGCAGTATAGAACCAAAAAATGCAAGCATACCTTCTCAAGTTTGGTAGTCTTCTGTGCAGATATATCCCAAAGTAATAGCCTCTTCTGTGTTCTCCACATAAACAAGTCTCCTCACCTTTAGGTTCCCTAGCTACACGGTTGCCATTTTATGGTATAGTTTCAAGCCTTTCAGAATGGTGAATATGCAAATGAGGTGTGAACTCATTAGAACCGCTGAGTGCCAAATCCTTGGCTCCATGTAGCAGATGTAAAATAGTGCAGGCACTCCCTCTGTGTTTGTTGCTAATGGATTACAACTGTGAATTATTACTGGTAGGGAGAAGGAAAATACAACAACAGTTCACACTCCCTTACCTCCAGTGGGTGTGTTAGCTAAGTTAGACTTACAAAGTAAGTGTATCAAGGTTTTAAATGTAAGTAAGCAGCACACATTTCACAGTTTCTGTTTAGTAACATTAAACCTCCCCTTCATTTCTTGACCACTGTATATTATTGCCATTTAATATCCTCACACATTTATAGGACAATGATATAGAATGCCTTACAGACTGCATGTCTCAGAGTATTACTCAGATAAGACAAGAATGAGCAACAAACACAGAGAGATAAGACAGAGCTGCATTTCTGCAAGCAATAGTCATAAATGGTTGTGTGATCACTCAGTGCACTACATACAGAATGTATACATGTACAAATGACTGTTATGTGGTTTCTTAGTACTGTGGATGATGTTGCAGTTGGTTGTATGCAGAATGATTTCAGTTCCCTACTGCAAAGTTTGTGTAACAAAGAGGTTATTTGTGTGACAAAGACTGTGTTCTGAAGGCTCATTGAAGTGAGAGTTCAACTCCAAACCTATGGATAAATATGTCATGTGTACTAACAAACATTTTGTACTGTTTATATCATAGACTGCTTTTCTTCATTTCAACTACTTTAGCAAGGTTCCCCAATAGCTGCAGTCAATGAACACCTGCAGACAGGATACAGACAGCCAATAATTAAAAATGGATGCATTTAATGAATTTTTGGGGTACTGTGCAAACTTTCTATGTGGCATTGAGGCGGTTAACACAGACAACTTAAGAACAAGTAGGAATTTATGGAAATATCATGCAACTGCTTTTATGGTAGCAGGTGTAAGTGTAGGGCTGGAGAACAGATGGTCCTGGGCTCTAGTACAGGGTATGCAACCTATTTTACTGTTGTGACAGTGCAATTCATAACAATGAACTGTAAAATAGACAAGTGCTATTTCAACATTACTGTGGCAACAAGTATAAGTGTGGGACTGCTATGCACATGGTTCTGGTTTCTAATCCAGGACATTCCAGACATTTTTACTGTTGTTCCTGTGCCAATTATATTCCCATTATATTCACTCTCACTTTAGATAGTGGAGCTGATATGAATTATATGTTATGAGGGATAGCAAACCCTTAGTATGTTTTCAGATATATGACTGAGGGTATACTGTCTACTATATTTCTGTAAATATGATTCTGCTATCTAAACTTGGATGGCCTTCACAATTAAATAAGACATATACACAACTGGATCTATATACAAGAACCTTGTCAGGTCACACACATACATGTGTAACATCTCAAAGTGTCAGCTGTATTTATGAATTATTCCTGACTATATCTGAGCAGCACTTCTTCTATGGCAAAGATGGAAAATCAACACTGTGAAAGAAAATGTTTTGTCTCTTATGCCTAGGTTTGAGTCCTACACTTTAAAAATAAATTTTATCAGTGTATAAATCTGAAAACAAATGTGCCAGGTCATGATATTCATACCCCCAGTGCATGTTGCAAACTTAACTCACCTAACAGCTACCTTCCAATTTTCAATATATATTTTCATGCTACATCACCAGACATCCCTCAAACTAAGGTCAAGTGTCAGATTAACCTACCTGTTTCAAATATTATGTCTTCCCTGCCTGACACTGCTGTGCTCCACTTAACATCACATAAATGCGTTTGGCATCATTGCTTGGGTTTGCACACTACCAGTAAAGGTGATAACTGGAATTGGCAGGAAAGCATTATTTTCCATTGCCTAGGTCAAGTGTTAGACATGACTGGAGTTAGTGGGGAACTGCCCAGTTTAGGGCACAGATGTGGGGTATCCAGGAGTCCAGGATATTTATTGGACTCCAGGTAAAGTGCCACAACTAATGGCTTCTGCAGAAGGACTATTCTGGCTCCCAGTACAAGTCTGAGGCATGGAGCAGTTTGACTCATGCTGTATCCAGTTCTACTGGCATCCCATGCACTGGAAATCAGTGTAAGCATCATTTTAATACCTACACAGGCACAAAAGGAATACTCTCAACAATTGGTTGACTGACTTTGAGACTGTGGAATCCCACAACTGTGTAAATATGACAATAAGAGAGTATTGGTAATACTTAGAAAGCTAAATATAGACAATACTGGTATGCATAATGCTCTTCTGTTCTTTTCTGTTCTTTCCCTAGCTAATGCCAACATAAAGCTCAGTCAATGTGCTGATACTGCTCAAATGGAGAGACAGAGGGAAGCAAGTGGTATGTATGCAGCATAAAATAAGTATTACTGTAGCTTTAAAAGTTAAAGGTAGATTTTAGTTTTTATACATAGTTGTAGCAAATTGAACATGTATATCCTAACTGTAAAAGCTAATAAGCATGCATTACTCTGTAGCACAAACCAGCTTTAGGTGTCAAATATAAGACTGTAGTCAGAGGTTCTGAGTTCAAATACCATGAGTCACATCTATACTGTACTGCATGTCTTTAATAATATTCACTTTAAATTAAACTGTATACAAGTGGCATAAATGCCCTGTTGTTAACTATAATCTGTATAAGTGGAATATTGCATATGCGCAATATATGCACATTTCAAGGGTTACTTTCAGCAGTTTGTAGGTATAGTGTGTATTTGATAGGAGGTATACTTAAATGTAATAATTCAGATAAATAGTTGTATAATTGTGCTAATTCATTGTATGTCACATATGATGGTACTAGTCTTATTAATTTTTTTTCTGTCTCCTCAACCCATTTCTCTCTGTTTTTATTTTCTATTGTGTCATCAAAATGGCTCCATATCATCCATGTGTACCAAATCACTGAATTCTACACAGCACATTGAGGTAGGCCAGCCGCAGTGGATCAGCCTGCCCCCACTCCACCAACTCTAGCACTGATACCCAGCACATCTTGGAGCCAACCTGGCAGCACTGCCTCTGCACTACCTGCTCCCTCAGTACTGCCCCAGCAGCTGGTGCAGTGGTACCCTCCAGGAATAGTGGCAGAGGTGGGGACTTCATCACCCACCAGGAGATGCCAGGGTTGGTGCATAGGGTTGGGCACTGCACCATTAGTGTATGCCAACACCAGATGGACAGGTTGCTCTCCCTCATGATATGAAGGAGGAGAAGTTGTCAAGCACTTCAGCCACCAGCAGACTTAGGAGACAGTGATTACAGCCCAGTGAGTGAGGACATGATTCTCACTGTCTCCATGTTTGACTGGCATGAGCGTGTGTTGTCTTCTCCCTCACCCCCAATCATGGTGTTCCCCAACTGTTTCTGGCCCTCACCATCCCTATGTCTTGTTTTTTTTGTCTTTGTTTGTTTTCATTTGCTTCCTCACCTACACAACTTACCTGATCCAGGAATATCTACATCCCTTACCCAGCATTCCTTTCTTACTGAATTTAAAAAAAGGACACCTGTCCCACAAAAAAATATTGTCCCATACATAGCTCTCCATTCCACACATGTGTCATCTTGATATACTTGATTCAGTCCAGTTGGCTATACAACATGATTATGTTGTTGCCACCCCTCTCTGTGGAGTTGACAGTCCAAATTCATCTAATATTCTGCAGATATTATCAGTTTTTACTGTTGAAGAAATGGATAGCTATGGTTCTTTCCTACCTCCCTCCTACACATTCCTGTATTACTTTCTCTTTGTTCCTCCCCTACTTGCTCCCCATTTCACCACTTTCCTATCTACCCCATTTTAACACCTATAATCTGGTCAAAAAATAAAATCACACACAACACACATAATTACCGGAATAAACAATGTAACTCTTCAGTTTTTGGCCTCTATTTCTGAGCAGAGTTTGGCATCGTGCACCAATGCCAAGTGATGGTAAGTGGCCCTACAGTGCTGTGGTTACCTCTGTGCAATCCTGCTTAACCCCACTGTGCTATGCCAATAAACAGCAACACATGCACTATAAAGAATTCATGCCATTGCATTATCACTGTTTAAAAGTATTAGATACACCTGGATTTGAACACAGTATCATCTGGGCTCAAAAATATATGTGTTAATGCATTTGCACCTGTTGCCACAGATTCAGCTAAGCAACAAGTATGTTTCATAGACTCAGTATTAAATCTCAGACTTTTAGCAATGCAGCTCACATTTTCACACTGCTTGACTATGTTTGAACAAGGAAAGTAATGGAAATGTGTTTCTCGCATGCACAAACACTTTGCCAACAATTGTACAAGCCTGCTGCTCTCAGCTACGCTATGCAAAGTCACTATTAGCATGTATTACCACTGTTTACTGTCTATTTCTCTTTATGCCATGAAACTGAATGTGGAAACATAAACTGATGTCCCTTTCTAACAATATGTCACTTATTTACAATGCAAGTATGTGTTCCCTACTCCATGCACTGCAACCCTAGTGCACTTTTTCACACATATATCAACTACAATACATACATTAATATCAAATGTGTGATATGCAATGCATGTCAATCTGTTATCATGCAGAACTAGAACTATCTTTGCAGTTGAACATGCCTACACATCTATCAACGGACCCTGGGAACTATTGACCCATAAGCCTAACCAGCCTAATCTGCAAGGCTGTGGAAATAATCATCATGCACCTTATTCACAGGGACATAGGTAACCTTCAACACTCTTGACTTGACCAGTTTTGGTTTTGTCAAGGGTAGATCTTACTTATTAAACCTAGTGGACTTCTTTGATAATGTTCCCAAAGCCCTGGATAAGAGAAAACAGGACATACTGCCTATGTTTAATTAGCCAAGGCCTCTGACATAATTCCCATTCTGGTATCATAGACAAAATCTACCATCTGGGGATTAAACCATGCATTACTAGATGAATAGCCAACTGGCTCCTTGATAGAATGCACATTGTCAAAGCTGGGAACTCCACCTCCACCAGTAGACCAGTTACCAATGGAGTACCACAAGGGTCTGTGCTGGGCTCTGTACTGTTTGGAAACTATATTTCTCTGAAGTCCATGTGAAGGTAGATGGCCTGTGACATAACAAGGTTGCAGATGACTGTCAACTGTGCACAGTTATACAGAGTCCTCCAGTGATGTTAACATATTACAAAAAGGGCTGACACAGACAAATAATTGGTGCCAAACTCACTGACAAACTTAATGCTAAAAATGTCTCATTGCCCCCTTTGGCAAAGAAGTACCTCTGCTGATTATGATATACATAGCACCCCTCTAAGCTCAAACTCACATTCAAGACCATGGAAGTCTTAGCTCTGCTGTACTTGACCCTTATCAAACCACTAATTGAGTAGAATTCTCTCTTCTGTATGTACCTCACCAGTATGAAACTGTATGTACCTCACCAGACACCTGCAGCAACTGGAGAAACCACAAAGGTTTCTGATCTGGAGAATCCAGGGCCTTCAAAACATGACATACATGGAAAGACTGAGCCCTGTCACTGTACTCAGTATCATACAGGCTGCTGAGAGGTGAACCATGTCTGGCCTACAGAGCAGTCTCAGACCCAGCCCTTCTAGAAATGCTGGACATCTGCAAATCAAATGGGACAAGAATAACTTGTTCCAGGGATCTCAACCTAGTGTGTGACATAAACAGAACTTTCTGGAAAGACGGATATATCTCCCAATGATTGCCACTCCTCTGGAATAGGCTCCCACTGCATGTGAAACAGTGCTCCTCAATGACGCCATTCAAGCGCAACCTTGACAACTGGATGGGTAATCATAAATTCACAACAGGGGTGGCACCTATGTCCTCATGGACAGTGGCAGTCAGTGCTAATCACAGAATCACACTGCTAACAATGAATATCTAACTATACTCAATAAGGGTACTTGGGTTTTTACACAGCTAGGCTTGTAAAAGCCCTAGGGCCATTAGCCTAGTAAACTCCTATGAACCTATACCGGCCTCCCAACATCTTCTGTCCTACATCCAGTGCTGATGTCATCCACTATAAGTTGTTTTGCAGCCTTGTAAAAGTCAGAGTTGTGCCGTGGCACTTGTGTAAAGTACTGAGCTCTGTAGCCTGTGTACTTAGATAAAGGTTCTGTTCTCACTAAAGTCAAGTGTGTGTGTGTGTGTGTGTGTGTGTGTGTGTGTGTGTGTGTGTGTGTGTGTGTGTGTGTGTGTGTGTGTGTGTCTAGCCAGAAGAGCATAAATGTGTATCTTACAGTTACCACTGCAATCCCATGAATTGACAGTATTTTGACACGTGCACATACCTACACATTCATTTCTTGCAAGCCTCCCAACATCTTCTCTCCTACATGCACTGGTGATGTCATCAACTAGAAGTGGTTCTGCAGCCTTGTAAAAGACAGACTTCTGCCATGGTGCTTGCATAAAGTACTGAGGTCTGTAGTCTGTGTACTTAAGTAGGGGTTCTGTTCTCACTGCAGTCAACATGGGTGTGTGTGTGTGTGTGTGTGTGTGTGTGTGTGTGTGTGTGTGTGTGTGTGTGTGTGTGTGTGTGTGTGTGCGCGCATGTTTGTGCACTTGCTTGACATTGCAGAGAGCCTTGTACACCAGCATGTGGGACACTGTTATTACCATATTCTCCTTACCAGAAACTGCTGATGTCATCAGCTATAAGTGGTTGTCTGAGACAGCCCAAGTCAGACTTCAGCTGTGATGCCTGCCTTAAATACAAAGTTATGTAGTTGGTATACTTAGATAGGTATGGGTTCTGTTCACACTGAAGTCAACTGGGAGTGTGTGTGTGTGTGTGTGTGTGTGTGTGTGTGTGTGTGTGTGTGTGTGTGTGTGTGTGTGTGTGTGTGTGTGTGTGTGTGTGTGTGTGTGTGTGTGTGTGTGTGTGTGTGTGCTCTTGCTTGACATTACAGAGAGCCTTTTACACCAACATGTGGGACACTGTTATTACCATATTTGCTTCACCAGAAACTGCTGATGTCATCAACTATAATGTGTTGATTGAGACAGTCCAAGTCAGACTTGAGCTGTGGTGCTTACCCTAAATACATAGTTCTCTACTCTGTATACTTAGGTAAGGGTTTGATTCTCACTGCAGTCAACTGGGGTGTGTGTGTTTGTGCACTTCCTTGACATTACAGAGAGCCTTTTACACCAGCATGTTGGACAATGCTATTACCATAATCTCCTCAGCAGACTCTACTGATGCCATCAGCTACATCTGATTTGTGGAAGTGCACTATTCCCACCAGGGTAGGGTCAGAGACAGGCCTGGCAGAAGTCACCTCATCCTATACAATCCAGATTACAGTGACATGGCTTTCAGTCTATCCACATACATCATGGCATGGTTTGTAGACCCTGTGTTTTCTTGGTGTGTAAACCCGGTGGTCTTTCCAGCTGCTGCATGTGTCTGGTAAGGTACATAAAAAAGAGAGCATTATCCTCTATTAACGTTCTGATGAGGTTTGAGTACAGTGCTGTAATATAATCCTCAGATCTGAATACAATGCCATGACTTATGATGTGCACAACATAGGCTTTCAATACCAGTGTGGACACTTGGTGGTCGAAGTTCAGATTGCTATCTGTGTGTGTTTTCAGTGCTTGCATCACTGGGTTTCAGCATAGTGGGACTGTTGTCAATGCTGTAATTAGCAGGGAATTCTACTTTGCAGAAGGACAAAATAAAGACACATTTTTGCATTTATTTGTACACTGTGTGGCTTTGCCACCAATCATTTGTCTGTGTTAGCCTCTCCTGTAGTATGTTATCATTGTAGGTGGACTCGGTGATTGCATCCAGTATGCAAGAATCAGCAATCTCTGTAAGCCAAAGGCCATATACTTTAGCCTGAACTGTCTCAAAATAGAGCCCAAACAGTAAGGGGATAAGCACAGATCCCTGGGGTACACTAGTGGTGACAGCTCCACTGGTACAGGTTGATTCACCAGCTTTCACAGTATGTATTCTATCAGTGAGCCAATTGGTTGTGTATATAGTGACATAAAGGTTAATCCCCAGCTGGGTGAGGTTCTCAAAGATACTTGCATGGGGGATTGTGTTCAAACCCTAGCCCAAATCAGGATAGCCAGTATTGCACTGTCTTACCTTTATCCAGGCATATCATACAGAATCAGTGGGCTGTGACAACATCACATATAGTCTATTACATGACTCAGCACATGCACCTTCCTGACATGGTTGAATACACACTTCAACGCACCCTCCAAACATACTATGTTCCTGTAGAAGGGTGTACATCAACATGTATCCATGTGAGTTGGGGTGGGTACAGCACCTGATGCATGCATGTATACACATCTTAGACTCTCCTCATCTGTGAGGTAGACTAACATGTCATCATGGACCTTTTACTAAATGAACACTAGTGCCCTCAAACAGGTAATTGAGGGCATGCATGATGACTATACTGTCATCCTTTTATTTATTTGACATTTGTTAGCCGGGTTGGTCCAATTGAGCCAGAAGCCCATTTTCAGTGGAGACCCGAGGAGAAAAGCTCCAGAGTTGTACAGACGTATTTACGAATAAAGAAAAACTTGTAGTAGATACATTTGCAAGATGAGATTAATTTTTTTTACAAAAATTAGAAAAAAGAAAGAATGAAGGGATTAGATAGGGGGAAAAACAGTGAGTTAAGAGAGGAAGGAATCAGTGTTAGTATACAACATATCATAAGAGATAATATTAAAGTAGAGAATAATTATAATATAGAGAAATATAATTAAGTCGAGCTTAATATATACATATTTTCATGGGTTGTATTAGCCTAGCTTGTGCAGTTAAAAAGAAATAAACAATGTGCTTAGCGTAAAGAAAAATAGAGGAGTCTACTATTATACAGAGGACTGGAGAAAAGGGGTGTGGAGGATTAAGTAGGGTCATGACAGGGGTAGGACCTTGACAAGCTCAAGTCATCTGACACAAAGCCACACTGAGGTATTCACTCAACAATGGCAGATGTGGCCATAAACACCTATATCACCAAGTGGGGAGACCACTGTATCACATACATGGAATTGAAATATGTTGAAATGTGTGACGTGAACTGTATCTCAGGTCTAGTGATTAGGACTGTATATCAGGGCTGTCTGCTAGGCCCTTTCCTGTCCATTATTTAAGTCACAGACATCACAAGTGACATACACATCCTGTGTCCAAACAGCTGCCTGAAGGACTACAGATTGTGGACAGTCATTGACTCCAACTGTGATATTAGAATAATACAGATAATATCAACACACACCACAGATTGCTGCCACAGTCATGACAACACCTGCAATGACACAAAAAGATAGTGGGACTTGTCATGTCAGGAAAGCAAACACACAACCTAAGTATAATGTACATATCACACCCTGTAATCAGGCTAGTAGGTATGTGACCTGTGTCCTGAGGTAGATGCTATGTGGAGCGTACACCAGCATGTGGACACAGTTCTGACTACTCCCTTGTATGTAACACAGCTACTGAGTATGGGAAGGACATCCACATCAGAAGCCATAATACCTCTATATTTTACAGCCTTCATCACACCAATAACGTAGTCAATGCACCCTTCTTCATGTACCTCCTTACACATCTTCCAATGATGTGTAACTGAAGTATACCACCTTTGTCACAGTGAGCTGTCACACAGCTTATTGGCCATACCTAGGTATTCTTTTTGTGGGACAAACATTATTGTCTGATGGTGCAGAAACCCCATCAAGTTGTTAGACCAGATGCATGTGGGATACCTGTTCCGGTGATGCTCACAGTACATAGTTGTTTGACAACATTAATGGCATCGGTAACATTAATGACAGTGTGGATTGTGCTCTATATATATATATATATATATATATATATATATATATATATATATATATATATATATATATATATATATATATATATATATATATATATATATATATATATATATGCCATGCACTCCAGTCAACTAGCCTGTATTGATCATAATGTCACATACAGGTATAGCAGTGTCCCTCCTAACACCCCCAGAAGATGTTGCAGTGTCAGGACAGTGTGCATGATTACTCTCATAGAGTGCAGCCATGTCATAATAGTTGTATAAGTGTGTTTGTGCAGAACCCTCTCTGATCACTCTAAATCACATATGTTATATCAGATACATGGGATTACTAATGGTATTACTCCGATATTGTCCATGACTGTGTGTGCTTCTTTTAAAGTTGTTCATGAGTCTTTACTGTGTCCCACTTGCTGGAGACCTCTGCTGAGATTACAGTCATATTCAGGCAAATCAGTTTGCACAGCTTCACAAAATACACCCTACCCCAGTTGTATATGACATCCCTGATAGATGTCCTCTGCATTGTTCATGTAAGAATGCTTATCTCACACCATCTTCCCCATTGTTATGTCACTTTGTGTGATAGTCACATAATACACATTTTCACTGTGCAGTCCCTACTGTACCATATTGATATGTGACTGGTGTTGCTGCTGCAACACTCTTCCATTGACATGCCCTCATCTGCTGTACATGTGGGAGTTTCACCTGTCCTCTTTCCCTGTGTTCATTCCTACAATTGATTTGTGTGTCCCTTTTGAAAATATACACTACCCCTGAGTATTTATTTTACATGGCAGTCCATATACCCTTACAGATCATATAAACAACATTGAGACAAAATGCCAGGAACAGGATTTCACAATACCCTGCACTGTATACATTATCCTGTACTGTGTTTGGACCATATACATATCATACCTATCAACTGTCCAGATTTTTGCAGTATGTCCAGACTTTTGCCATATATCTTTTGGCCTAGTCCTTATAAAATCTGTGGTTTTCTGTCATATCACTGGGATTATCTCAGGACTGATGTCACTAAATAATTGCATACATTTGAATTTCTGACTTCAAATCCTTCAGAAAATGTATCTTAACACAAACTTCTTGTTATTCCAGCACATTTCTAACATGCATATATGTAGCATCTGTCCCTATTTCTGGGTCATTGTCCCCCCATTATGTTGGGCTTTGCCCAGATTTCTTGTACTAAAAGATCGAGAGCTATGAAAACTTATATATTAAGCCCTGGTGATCATTGTGGCATTATGCGCAAACACGGTAACCAACTGTGCTCTGCTGTAAACAGGATTGCTATCCATGTTGCTTTACATGGTTTCCTGCTGTTCCCAGACATGAAAACACACTTATTTAAGTTTAAACGTGATATGTGGCATGAATACGTAATTAGTGCTGCTGCTTGCCACGCATGTCCACACACACATGTAAACTCTGTGTAGGCTTTGCATGAAGCCTACATGGAGTTTACTAAATCCCAGTGTGAGTCAATATTAATATTTCTAAAGGAGGAAAATGTATTCTTGACTCTTAGTTTATTAAGGGGGGGTGGACAATAATATAAGTTTAACATTTTGTACAGGAGAACATTAAGTAGTATAATAAACCTATTGCATTAAGCACTTTCGTCCAAAGAAGTAACAGGACTTACAATAATTGTTATTCAATACATTTGCACTTTAAATAATGATCCATTTCCTAAATGACTTCAGTTGATAATAAAATAAATCACGTGACCATTAAAACAAGATGAATTAAAAATTGTCTATACCAAAAAATCTTTTAACAAACATATGACCTGTAAAATGATAAAACACATAAATTATAGTTTAGCAGCATTCTTAAAGTTATTACACAATGGGACATGTCTACAAGAAGCATTCTGCTTCCCACATTTCTTAATACTATATGCTTATTTATATATATATATATATATATATATATATATATATATATATATATATATATGCTGTTATAAACGTCTGTCCATTTTCCCAATGTAAGCAACCCTGAAAAGAGCCACATTGAGCTATACAAGCTAAACCTGATATAGTGCAATTGAAATGGTCCTTGTATGAAGTAATAATGTGATAATCCACCACTTTAATATTGAGTCCCTCTTGAATGTACTGATGTTGTTTACAGGTATCACATTTAAAAATTCCATTTAGACACTGAGTGTATTTAGGGAACACATCAAAATTGGCTTTCATATGTTCTTGATGTTTCTTTTCTTTGTGAATGCAAATCAAAATACCTTGATTTGAATTAATTGGTCCCCACCCAAAGAAATATTGCAGTTTCTGCACATAGTGCACCAGATGTTCTTATTATCATTTGAAAAGCCTGGAACCATTACCTTTGAGAAGTCCATAGTAAAAGGTCTGGCATGGGGCCAAGTTCCAAAAGACTTGCTCTTAGTGTAAGTGACCACTTACGCTGAGATTAAGTCTTTTGAAATGTACCCTTTGTTACACTGAGATTAACTCTTTTGAAATGGGTCTATATTATTTGAATGAAGTTTTCTAACTTCAAGTACCATATGGGCGACACCATATGGTCGAAGTTAGAAAACTTTGAATCCTGAAAAAAAAAAAGAAAAGACTAAACCCTAAACTAAGGGTTGTAGGCAGGGGGGCAAGCACCCCTGCACCACCACACCCCCCCCCCGCTCTTTAAATATAACAACTCCGAGACTGCACTATAATGCAGTAAAGAGAAGACTTCCCTTTACTGCACTGTAGTGCGATCTCGGAGGTGGTATATTTAAAGAGCAGGGGGGTGCAGGGAGCCTTGCCCCCCTGCTTTAACATGTTAGGTGACCTTTTTGTTTTTCGTTTTTTGTTTTTTGTTTTTTTTAGTATTAGAAGTTTTCTAACTTCGACCATATGGTGTCGCCCATATGGTATTTGAAGTTAGAAAACTTCATTCAGATAATATAGACCCTTTTGAAATTAGACCCTGGGTGTAAGCCTTGTAATAGATAGGCCATACAATGAAGCAAGTCATTTACACTAAGAGAAAGTCTTTCAGAATCAGGGCAGACATACGCTGAAAGCAACTCTTTTGGAATCTGGCCCCGTTGTGTTAGGATTTTAAAGGATGGAAGTGTATATATTATGTTTACTCCAACTGACCTCATGGATACTGTCATCGCAAAGTTTAGTAAAACAGCCTGTATGCAAAAATATTTGTTTCAAAATCAGAACCTCATGTAAAAATATGTTTTCATCAGATATTAATCTAGATAAATGTACCATTTGTCCCTTAACAAGATTATTTTTCTGCCAATAAAGTATGGTTACCATTAAAATGTAAATAGGCATTAGAAAACAAGTTGAATTGATGTTAAAGACATACTGCTGACTTTTTTATGTTTTTACATTGTATCTTCCAAATACTGCAAACAATCATTTTACTCAAAAAGAGAGAGTTCATACAAATCAATAAATCATCCAAATAACACAAGTATTACTTTAAGTATTTCTGTAAAGAAGAGTTGACAAATTATATTTCCAAGGAAGAAAGGACTAGATTAATCTAAATGGGAGCTGATACTGCTCACATAACCAGGCCTCTGACTTGGGAAAACAACTTGTCTTCAAAAGTGAAAAAGTTTTTTCTTAAGAACAAGTTCCTTGACGAAACAAACTAAATCCATATCAGTACCACTAATGTTATCAAAAAATAAAAGTGATTGCTTAAACTATTCAAGCCTGATATAATCTAAGATCACTGTAAATAGATCTTGAATATATAAATGTTCCTGGAATTCAGTATTCCTCAAAAGGCCTAAGAAATGTCAGGAGTCAATCAAAATGTTAGAAACTTTGGATTGTTTTTGTTTTGTTCCAATTTACACTTCCCACTGGTAAGTTTTCATTCATATATATGAGTGGAAATTAAAAAATAAATGTAATGCCTACTGTCAGTCTGATTTTTACATCTTACAATTGTGCATATTCTTTTGGAATTTTAAAACCACTAACACCCCTGTTTTGTTCTAGTACTTGCTAAAGTCTTATAAATTAAAACTCTGGCTATCATGCTTGCTGATTTTTTTTGTTATTCGTCATCATCATCATCATCATCACCACTATCAAACCACCTTTTTCCCTATTTTCTACATTGAGTGGGGGTGTTGTGACAACTGTCTCCACCTCTCTTGATTTAATGTCATTCTCCTATCTTCTTTAAAAGTCATATTTGACTGTTGCAAGTCTTCTGTCATGCAATCCATCCATCCATCCATCCATCCATCCATCCATCCATCCATCCATCCATTCATCCATCATTTGGCTGGGTATCTCCATTTTCTCTTTCCTTCTTTCATGGGTTCATAGGTTACTAGGCTAGCGGCCATAGAGCTTTTACAATCTTAGACATGTTAATCCCAAGTATTCCTATTTGTTCTTTCTGGGAAGTTTGCAGAATGAATTTATGAACAGAGTGGCTACCCCTGCCCATGAGGGTCCCAGGGGTGAAATTGTGGTCTCCCATCCAATTATCTACATTGCATTTGAATAGGTCAGTGAGGAGCTCTGTTTTACATGAACAGGAAGTCTATTCCAGAGAAGCGGCAGTCTCTGGGAGATACATCTGTCTCTCCAGAATGTTCTGTTAATGTCAGAAGCTAAACTGAAATCCCTAGAGTGAGTGACTCTTGCACGATTTGACTTGTTGATGTGCAGCATTTCCATTAAGGCAGGGTTGGAGATAGCCCTATAGGCCAGGCACAAGTCACCTCTCAGGAGCCTATAAGATACAGAGTAAAGTGTCAGGGCTTTCAGCCTGTCCATGTGGGTCATGGGGGTCTATATTACATGAATGAGTGATCAAAATGTCGAGTACAAGATACTCGACATACTTTGATCAACATTTCTTGTAATCAGAACCTCCAAATGTTGAAATTTGGAGTTCCAAAATGTTTTGGTCGGCCTTCCTGGTGAGTGTAGCGCATGACGTAAACACGCTACACTGTCAGGAATGGCTTCGTAAGAGGCTGCTTTATTTAATATACCAACTCTGAGATTGCTGTACATTGGGGAAAGGGCAATTTCCCAGTAGTCATGCAAGCGATTACCGGGAAATTGCCCTTTCCCCAATATACAGCAATCTCGGAGTTGGTATATTTAGTTAGGGGGGGTGTGGGGGGCACAGCTTTAAAAGTATGTGTGTTTGTGTAGGTATTTGAGTGTTTGAGTGATGTAAGTGTGTAGGGATTTGTATAAATTGGTTGTATGTGTGTATGTTGTATGTTTGGAGTGGGACAAACAAAATCTTTCGATTTTGTTTTTTTCAGTGTTTTTGGGTTTCGATGACGTGATCGAGCAATCAAAGTATGTCAAGCATGTTGTACTTGACATTTTGATCACTCATTCATGTAATATAGACCCGGTCATGGTTTGGAGTCCCTGTATTTTTTATTGAAAAATCTCTGAAGTCTCTCCAGCTGTTGCAGGTGCCTGGTGAGGTACATGCAAAAGGGTGCATTATTCTTTATTAGTGGTATGATAGGGGTCAAGTACAGTGGAGGTATAACATCCCTTGACATGGATGCTATGCCCTTGTTTATTAGGTGCGCTATGTAGAAGGCTTTCCTTACCACTGTGGAAACTTGGTGGACAAAGTTCAGATTGCTATCCACCTGTGTTCCCAAGTCTCGTACCACTGGGTTGGAAGTTAGGGGGTTGCTGTCAATATTGTAATTTGCAGGGAATTCCATTTTGCCAACAGGAATAATAATGCATTTTTTTGCATTTAGTTTTAGACCATGGCTTTGGCACCAATCATTTATTTGTGTTAGCCTTTCTTGCAATATGTTGACATCTTTGGGGGAACTGAATGATAGCTCCTAGTTTGCAATCATCAGCAAACTTGATGAGCAAAAGGCTGTCTCCATTGTCCGGGACTTCTGAGAAGTAGATGCCAAACAGTAACGGGCCCAGCACAGACCCCTGTATTACTCCACTGGTGATGGATCTACTGTTGGAGGTGGAGTCCTTTGACAGAGTGTGTTCTGTCAATGAGCCAATTGGCTACCCATCTAGTAATGTAAGGGTTTATCCCTATTTTTAATTTCTCCAAATCTTTTGGGTTTCTAATACCATGATGGGAATAGACCCCATTCTTAAGTCAAAGTATAATAAAAATTTGTGAAATTAGTATTGTTTCAATCTTTGATGCTAGCCAGAAGTGCTCTACTCAGCACTGCAATGTGCCCTGTAATGACTCCTTCTGCCATTCATACAGAGTTACATGTATTGGTAATATATCTAAATATGCTTGTAGATTCTTTTTCATAAAACCCGTTGCTCCTACTACTATTGGAACAGTCTGGGTATCTTTCTTCCACATTGCTCTCATTTCTGCCTGCAAATCCTGATATTTTATGACTTTGTGTCTCTCTGTATGCAAGACACTGTAGTCACTGGGTGTGGCGATTTCAATGATCAATGCTACTTTTGTCTTCTTTTCATGGGCCACTATATCCGGTTTTGTAGCATCTATCTTTTGAACTGTTGGTAATAGTGATCCCGTGTGATGTAGACCATCATTTTTTATGATGCTTTGTGGCTCATGTTTCCAGTGTTTTTCAGCCACTTCAATACCATAATGTTTGCACAGTCCCCAGTGCAACAGTCTTGCCACATTATTATGCCTTTCAGTGTACAGTCCTTCTGCCATTAATATGTCACAACCAGCAACGAGGTGTGTGACTGTTTCCAGTTCTGTTTTACAAAACCTACATTTGTCTGTTTCTCCCACAAGTTCAATGGACTTTGTAAACCAGTGTGTATGTAGCCCACTATCTTGGGCCACCAATATTAACCTTTCATCTCTTGGTTTGAATTCACCTCTCCTTAACCATTCCTGCATTCAATCTAGATCAACATGAGGTTCTTCCAGAAGTTTTCTATACTTGCAACTATATTTATGCATTTTCCACATTTCTTGCTTTCTTATCTGATCTTTCACCTTATATTCTTTCTTTTGTTTTTTGGCACATTCAGTTGCTGCCCGTTTTTTATCTACTTCTGGTTTGATTTGCATTCCTGCTTGACGCCAATTTGCTTCTGCTAGACTAAGCAGGGAAATCATCTTAGATTTATTCTCCTGATATTTCAAAACTTTCACTACGTTTGGGTCTTGTGAGGTCAGCAGATATGTGTGCAGTCCCATGATTGCAGACCTACACATGTAATCAATTTCAAGGATGCCCATACGTCTTTCAGAATGGGCAATATATAATCTTGGTATGCACTGATTTTTATAAATCATTTGGTGAGCATGAAGCATCCTTCTTGTTTTCCTGTCTAATCTATCCAACATGTTTTTGGGCCAGTCAATCACTCCAAAATTGTAAGTTAGGAAGGAAGAGCAAATTGGTTTATAGCTTGAACTTTGTTCCTAGATGTCAACGCTGTTTTCAGGATTAATTAATTAAGTCTTCTAAAATATTCCTTACCAAGTTTTATTTATATTTGTTCATGTTTTATTGTTGATCCTTCACCAGTTCCCAAATGTTTATACACTCCCTCTTGCTCAAGTTCTTTTATATCACATTCTTGTCCCATACTGATGTTTTCTTGATGCTGCAGTTTTCCTGCTTTGACAGTTGCTTTTGCACATTTATCAAGACCAAATGACATTCTTATATCATCTGAAAAAGTTTTGACAACTTGCAGTTGTGCTTTCATTTCCTCATCTGATGAGCTATACAGTTTTAAATCATCAACAAAGAGATGATGAGAGGTCTTTACACTCTGTTGTTTTCTAGGAGCCAAATTATAGCCATGGCCTAAGCTGTTAAGTAGACAGCTTAACGGGTCAAGGGCAAGACAGAATAGCAGCATTGACAGAAGGTCACCCTGGAATATCCCCCATTGAACTTTTATCCCTGGAATAATCATTTGTCCTTTATCATGGCTTAATTGAAAAGTGGTCTGCCAGTGTTTCATGGCCACTGTAATGTAGCTGATCAATGTAGGATGTATCTTATAAATTTTTAAGCACACTTTTATCCATGAATGTGGGATAGTATCAAATGCTTTTCTATAGTCAGTCCATGCCATACTTATATTCTTCCTCTTTTTACAGTTCTCCACTATGACTTTAACAACAAATGATCCTTTGTGCCATATGACTTACTTTTATTGCCATAATGGAGTTTTCTTCTAAATGACTATAAACTCTGTCTGCATAAATTCCAGTGTATAGGTTATACATTGCTGGAAGGCAAGTTACTGGTGTATAATTTTTAGGGTAGCTTGCAGGTTCACTCTTAAATAGGAGCATTGTTTTTCCTGTTGTTAACCAGGCTGGTGTCTGTTCAGGGTGCGCATATAAATAGTTCTCACTCATGGCTAAATCTTCATGCAAAGATGTTAATACTTTTAACCAGAAGTTAGGTACTGCATCTGGGCCTGGGGTTTTCCAATTTGAGGCTTTCCTTAACTTTGTTTCCATCTCTCTGGCTGTTACTTCATCCTATTTTATACCCTGTACATTTAAACTTATTCTTGCTTTTACTTCTTCTATCCATTTAGAATCTTTCTTATGTTCCACAGGATCTTCATAAATACTTCTCCAAAATGTATCTATTTCTTCTTCTTTTTTTTTTTTGGGTGGTCTTTCAATTCCTTTTACCTTGTTTCCCAATTTTCTATAAAACATTTTTCGGTCATCAATAAATTGCTTATTTTGTACTTTTCCTTTATATTTATCTCCGTATCTTCTAAGTTTTTCCACCTGTGCTGAGAGTTTTAGTTTGTTATTTGCAACAGTGCACAATATATCCCGATCTGTTCTAATACTGTGCATTGCCTTAATCGCATTTATCTTTCTAAGTATTTTTGTTGATCTGTTCCCTCTTCTATACCCTCCAACATTGACACTTCTTGTCTTAATTGCTTTATAGTTTTCTGTATTCAATACTTCCATGATGATATTCAGTTTCTTCCCTTTCTTTCCCTCACTACCCTGTGTTCTTATGGCAGAACTTTATCAGTTATCAGTTTAGCTGCAAAGTAATACATCCTGTTTACTTCTGTTATACCACATGATCTCTATGGACAGTCTCAATTACCGTGTTCATTTGTTTTATCAAACTTCTGACTTATCCCTATCTGGGAGAGTTTCTCAATGATGCCAGAGTGGGGAATTGTGTCAAAAGCCTTGGCAAGTTGAGATAGGCTTTGTGCACTGTCTTACCTTTGTCCATGGCTTTGGTGAAATTCTCAGAGATGTCTACCAGGTTTCATAAGCATGATCTGCCCTTAACAAAGCCAAACTGGGTTGGGTACAGCATTTGGAGGTCACCTATATCCTTGCTGATAAGGTCCATGATAATTCTTTCCATGGCTTTGGTGGTTAAACTTATGGGTCGGTAGTTTGCAGGGTCAGTTGATGCCCCCCCACGCTTTGTGCAGGGGGATTACTGTTGCTGTTCTCCATTTTGCAGGAACATAGCCAGTGCTCAAGCTATGATTAAAGAGAACACGAAGTGAGTCCACTAGGTCTTGTTTTAGATTGTTTAGTAAACAACCTGGGACATTATCTGGTCTCATGGTTTTGGCCTTCATGAGCACAGAGATGACCTGTTCTATAAAGATACTAGGCAGAGGGCTGGTGTCAGGTATGCTTTTGGATATGGTCAATGGGGATAAGAGGTGAAGTTTGTGCTAAACCTGTCAGCTAGCAGGTTGGCAATATCTTCCAGTGTAGTATGAGTGATCCCTTCTACAACTAGTTCAGCACCTAGCTGGGCATTCCCTTTTAGACTTCAGATGTAGTTAAGAATGCCTTATGATTATTCTTTGCTAGGGGTGCGATTTTACTTTAGTAATTTGCTTTAAAAGACTTTACAGGATTTCTAATTTTCTTGTTTAGGCTTAGGAGGGAACTCTTCCTCTGCAGAGTGATATCCTTCTTGTTTTTTGGACAACAGTTTCTTCC
Organism: Protopterus annectens; assembly: GCF_019279795.1. Lineage (NCBI taxonomy): Eukaryota > Metazoa > Chordata > Ceratodontiformes > Protopteridae > Protopterus > Protopterus annectens. Next base: position 1,296,554,652 of record NC_056743.1, on the reverse strand, counting down.
TCTTGTTATATAATCTATTTACACTTGAAGTCCACCACGGTGGCTTGTTTTTATGGGAAGACCTGGTTTTGATCTGGTCAGGTAGAGCAGAGTTTATGCAGTCACGTAAGTCTGTACAGGACATTTGCATACACGTTTGCATAGTGATCACTGATGTCTGCAATTGCGGGTGGTATGAAGCTTTTTATATCATCTCTTATTAGGCTGTAGTTAGCTTTGGTAAGTTTTTTATAATTTTTGTTCCTCTGAGGGTGTCATTTCTGGTAGTTACTTCACACAAGACTGATTTGTGGTCTGACCTAACCAGGAAGGGCATCACGCATGGGGAAGTACAGTGATCCCCCCATGTTTGTGAGTACTATGTCCAGAACATCAGAGCATTTTGTGGAAGAGCAGATTATCTGTTCCAGAGCATTTGTGTTAGCCGAGTCCAGGAACCTCTGGGCGAGAATGCTTTTGCTCATGTATGTCTCCCATTCTATGGAAGGATAGTTGAAATCTCCCATTTCTAAGGTGTTGGGCTGTATGACGAGGGATTCCAGTAAACTGAGGTAGGCAGTGTACTTATCTTGGTTCATGTGGGAGATATATAGCTAGCAATGATGTGGTATGGTACTTTCCCAATAGCTGATTGGACAGGGAGTAGTTTGAGAGAGTCATGCTGTTTGACCAGTCTCAAAGTGTATTTGGTTTTAATGAAGATGGAGATACCTCCACCTTTGGTTCTTTCATGCTCATTTTGAGGTCTGAACATGTAGAAGTCATTGTAGTCTTGCTGCCCAGGGTGCTCTCAGCAGCCTTGAACAATGTCTCAGTAACTGCACAGTTGTTAGCATCATCCAACTTGAGGAGTGGTTCCAGGGAGTGCAGTTTCATATTTAAACTCCTAGCATTAAGCAGCACAACCCTGAGTTTGTCTTGATTAGATTTTGTTACATTGGAAAATTTGTTGTTTTGACCTTGCCTAAAAAATGCACTATGGAAGAGGCAAGGGCCTTTGCCAGTATTCAGAAGCCTAGGGGGGACAGGTACAGACCATCTCTAGCAATGCAGCAAGGTCTGTTTATCTTATCCTCCCAGGCTGACAGATAATGGACACCCCGGACTGACACCAGAAGCTGAGCTTGTTGAAGTCAATAATTTTTTGTTTATATTGTGGCATCATCCTGGGTGAGGGTAGGATACTGCTTAGGACTAGGTACATACCTGTCTGGGGCACATAATCAGAGAGTTCCATCATGTATCTCTTCATATAGTGCAGACAGGTACATCCCAAGTCATTCACTCCAACATGGACTATGACAGAGTCATAACAGTATTTGTTCTTCAGTGACTTGGGTGTATGCATGATTTTTCAAATCCTGGCACCTGGTAGGCAGCTGTCTGTGACCTTCTCCTTGTCCAGACTGGTGAGGGGGACATCTGTGTGTTTCAGTATGGAGTCACCTATGACCAAGACATTTAATGTGTTTTGCCTTAGGGGCTTATTTGTTGAGACGTGAGTGTGTGTATTGATATGTGTAGTGGTTTCTTTTTGCTTAGTGGTGAGTGTGGGTTGTGTGCGTTTAAGAGGTCTCTTTTCTTTTGGTAGGCTTTTAGTGAGTACTTCCATGTATGTGGGTTTATGTGTCATGACCTTATTTTGTGTGAAAGATGAGGTTTGCATGAGACATGAAGTGTGTGTGCTGATGACCTGTTTGATGTCTAGTTTGTTTTTATGTGAGAGAATTGACTCCAATTCCACAGTGTGTTTGCATTTCTCACATAGGGTGTTAGTTTTCTTTAGGAGTAAATGGTTGTCAGTATACATGAAGCAATTGCTACATTGCCTCAAGATGCCCATATCAATCAAGCTGGAAGGAGAAATGATGGGAAACTGCCCGTCCATTATGGCAGAATTTTTCTGAATGTGGTATTTGGGAAGGAAGTGGGCTAGCTGGACTTAGTCACAAATAGCAAAAATGAAGCAGTAATTCAATTAAATACAATAAACAAAGTGCAGTGCTGGCTTAAAATATACTTCTTTTTCTTTTTGTTTCAGTGGATGCCTTGGATTTCATTGTAGATGCACTGCAGGCCTCTGGCTAAAGTTGCCAACAATTGAGCAGCTCCTGTAAACTGAACTCAAGCCCATGCAAATGCAAGGCTTATATACAGGCAAATTTAAACAATTTTAACAACCGACTACCAATGGGCAAGCCCCAAACTGAGCCTTTCTACAGCAACCCCCAACTCAGATGAGTCCTGAGCTGCACACTTCTGCGACAAGGGTGCAGGAAGGCCCTCCTAATGTAAGATAGCTGATTTAAGAGCACGGTGATACCAAACAGTCGCGATTCAGCAGGTACGAGTCTAGCCTATGCTATGTAAGGCAAAGAAACAAAATTTCTAGATGGGAGGAGTAAGGGAGAGTCACTTAAAGATCAAAGTAAGAGTGTTTAGTAGTATACTATTGGATGACCTGCAGTGGTAACAACTTCTGCACAAACTGGCAGCTCTTCAAGCAACTGTGAACAGTGGGAGACTATGGAGAGCATTTCCTATAATGGATTTTAAACTGGAGAGGTTTGCTTATATGCAAGCACTGAGAACTGCATTTGCATGATGCTCAAACACAAAGCTTTTATACCAGCAGGATGAAAGACTTTTATAAAGTTAAACCCTGAGGACAATCAGATAAAAACACAGTAAGTTACCAACTAGCAGTTCCCACCTTGGATTGTTGAATTTAGCTCTCTGCTCCCATCAGAGTGCAAAAAAACCCTTCCAACGTAAAACAAATGGCTTTGAACTTTAGTGCAGTAACAAAAGCTTTATAACAGAAGTAAGAATTCCTGCAATATCAGGAATCCTTGGAAATAAGTTTACTAACCCTGATAAATGTTCACAACACACAAAAACTTTGCAAAACTTAGAAATATTTTGACAGACTCAGAACTTTGTCAAACTCAAAACAGCTTTTGCAGTATCATAGGAGGTTAAGAAATATCAGAAAGATGTTAAAACAAAAGAGCAGTACAGTGACAACAGTCAAATAAACTATCTTCTTCACTAGACTAACTTCTGCTTTCCTGTATATGAAGGACTACCACAATATATTCTTGACTTTCTCTGCAACTGGGACTACTTTGGCTTCTGCTTTGAAGTTCTCATTTCTTCATCTCTCCCGCAATGTGCATCCTGCCACACATCTCCAGGACATTATTCCCATCACTTCAATATTCAATTACTCTGCTTTCCACTGCCAAGTTTTCTGTGCCATACAGAAGCACTGGTCACACCACTGTTTTGTACCCCTTATTTTTCAGATTCTTTGGCATTCTTCTCTCACACACTACCTCTGACACTCTGTACAAGTTGGCTGCAGCACTTCTGATTCTAGCTTTTATCTCTTCATTCATCCTTCCCTTCTTCTCAACTACATTTCCCAGATACTTGAAGCTATTAACCTGTTCTATTTCCCTTTTATCTCAGTTTTCACAATTCGCAAGATAGGCACAGCCTCTCATATTCTGTGTGTTTCAAAACAGGCTAATAAAGTATGGTGATAGCCTCATAAAAAGCAGGCATTTTCAATGATCAAACTATGAACCACTCAACAAACCAGTCTTTTAGATGGATGTGATAAAGCTCAACCAAAAGTGTTTTCTAAAATATAGATCTATAGTGGCAGCTCGTGGTTTGTTGTCATTTTCTGTTTGATTGTTTGGTTGTTTGTTAAAAATAAAAATAAAAAATCTTTTTAACTAAGTATGAGGTTTCACAAGTTGCTGAGCTGGTAAACCCTCACAGGTCTTTCAGGAATATTCAAATAAGGGACTAACCTCTAAGCTTTGGAAGTGTTTTTCCATTTCCCAAATTTTACACCAATCAGCTCTCCTGGACCCTCACTCCATTTCTATAACTGCCTTTAAATAACTGACCTGTTGAATGTAATATATTAGAACAAGAACACTCGCCCATCCACCTACTTGACTAGGGGGTGGCAACAGAGACAGAGTCTCTTAGATCTGCTAAAGTGGTTTATTTGGACTAATCCTTTGTAATCTGTTAACCTTTTAGCTTTTTCTGTTTTCACCATTATTGCTATTACAATTCTCTTGCATGTACTTGGTTTAATCTCACGTGCTTCTTGCATTCTGTTCCCCTATCATTGGTCTCCTATCATTTGCTCTAGTTCCTGTTCAGTCTGCTTGTAGTGCCACATTGTCTGCATACAGCAGCTCTGCTCATCTGTCCCTTCAAGTTTGTTTGCTAATGTAGCCCATCACCAGTATGAACAACTGTGGGCTCAGAGCTGAACCTGATACATACCCACTCCCACTGGGAACCCATCTGCAAGTGTGAACACTGTACTTGTGTCAGTCGGTTCTTGTACATAGCCTGTACTAATTCTACCAATGTTTTCGGGACTTTGAACCATCGCAGGACTGCCCAAATCAGCTTTCTTGGGACAGTGTCATATGCTTTCTGTAAGTCTAGGAATGCCTAGTTGGACTCTTTCCTCATCTCCAGCTTCTTCTCCTTCATTATCTTTCTTACTGCAAATATTGGGTGGGTTGTGCTGCATCCTGATCTGAATCTGAACTTCTCACTTCCCCTCTTACTTTCTACTGCCCTGCGTATTAATTTATCACTCCCCCTTTCCAGCACTGCCATGCAGTGTGACATGAGTTTGATGCCTCTGTACTGCACATAGTTGTGAATGTTCCCTTTGCTCTTGTACACTGGCAATAGAATGCATATTCTCCAGTCTTTTGGGATATGCTTTTCTACCCATAGTGCAATGAATGCCCTCAGGACTGGTGAGCAGATTGTAGCTGGCATTTCTTATTAATACTGTCTCATGAGTATCTTCTTTATATTTTTCTGTCTTTGTAAATGCAACAAGATAGAGTTTCTTTGTGCTGTCTGCTGAGTCACCTTCCAGAAGCTGATAACATTTGTATGGCACCTTGTTTCTGCCATTGTTAAATGCTGTCTTATCCTCTTTGTCAACCAACCAGTATTCCTTCTTAGCCTGGTACATCTCTTCTGTCTCCCACTTCTTCCTGCACTCCTTTCTGTATTCCAGCATCACCAGCTATTCTGATGTACCTTACTTTTCAATATCCTGTTCTAACTTTTCCCTTATATGGCTTCAAGTAGGTATGCTTTTTCTTTTGAGTTTTGTTTTGTATGTAAAATTAATGTTACAGACTATTAAGTTTAAATGCCCACAACTAGCCAACGGCCCTTTCTTATCCAGTATCTGTGTGCCTGTCTTCCTGCTGTCACCTCATTTGTAGTAAGATTGGCTGTAGCATGGCTCACATCTCTCATTCACATAATACCTTCTGATAATGCTACAACCCAGTCACTCCTTTATCCTAATAATCACTTTCACAGTCTCTGTTTTAAAGTTTGATTTGTTCTTTCCACTACCCATAAAATTCAGTATGGTTTGATCTTATTTTTGTGCTATCTGTAAAAATAAAGTAAATGTTTAATTAAAACATATAAAAATGTGAACCCTATTCTAAATGTATTCTATGTGGCATTGCAATTAAGAACAAAGAAGGTGACTGCATCAAAGAAATAAATTCAAACTGGAGTAGGCAGAAACAATCAGGAAGGAGAAGAAAGGCTTCTCAGGTATATTGTACAAACACAAAAGGGAGAAATAAACCTGCCCAGGCTAAGTGAATGAATACTTCACCATATGTCATGAAAAAAGTAGAGAACAGTTGAGACAGCAGAATGCAGACACCAGGAAAAGGACGGAGGAAATAAAAGGGTAACAAGGTGGACAAGGCACAGGGACTGGTTGGGTTGCCCATCATGGCCTGCTAGCTAGTGTGCCGGAGAGAGGATTCACCAGCTCACTAGCCAGTGCAAAGGTGCCACAGGATTGGAAAACAGCAAGAGTGCTATCCCTTAAGGAATGGAACTGGAAAATTCGGGGAAGTACATGTTGATTAGACCACATGTGGCAGCAGGGGAAGCCATGGATAAAATCCTGCAAGAAAAGTTAGTAACTTTCCTAGAGAACAATTTCCAGGACAAGAATAGCTCATGGCCAGAAACTACTCAAAGTCAAACATGATCCAGTTTATGAGCAAGTTATAGCAGAATATGATAGAGGGGTACTTATAGACATAGTTTGCTTCCAGACAGGTAGTTGCTAACTGAAAGGATTGGTGCTGAGACTGAAATGAGGGGTTTGGGTTGCAATGTGGATGGAGGGTAAGACAGAGGAATGTCATGAATAAAGGAAATGACAAGCAGAATGTTAAAGGGTTTGAGTCTGGTTTCAGTACTTTTACCTGCATACATTTTAGACATATCTAAGCGAAAACAGAATGGTGTTCATTCTTTTGTAGATGAAACAAACATAGGTGTAGTAATAGAAGAAGCTAAGGAAGGATTTCTAAAAATGATTTGAGTGAGCAGTCAGAAGGCAGTTGAACTTCAGTACAGACCAATATAAATCACTGAAAATAATAAAATAACAACACCAAAAGTCATAGCAAGTTAAGTTAAATTAATATTACTTTACGTAAAATAAACCAGCAAGATTTTTAATGTAAATCCTTCTGTGGGCTGAATACATATATGCAAGGTACTGCAATTGGACAGCTGCAACTTTGGTATGAAGTATCAGCCGAGGTGAGTAGAAATGACTGTTACAAAACAGGAAAGGACTTGGGGTGTGTGTCATACCTGAACTGGATCACCAGAAACAAAGTGAAAATGCTGCAGTAACAGAAAACAGAATGGTAGGATGTATCCTCAGGAGGATACACTTCAGAAACAAAGAATTAATGTTCCCTTCCTGTAAAGTCACAGCTTAAGCCCTTTTGGGAGTTTTGGAAGCCATACAAGTAAAGGACATTAAGCTACTGAAGGAATTCAGGGGAAAGCTACCAGAAGGGTGTCTGGAATGGAATGAACAGGACATGGGTGCACAATGTCATGTTTGAGGCATCTGAAGAGGTCACACTGAATAGTAAAATGGGGTAGAGGGCAGAGATTTCAGATTATGGGAACTGTGACGTTCAGCATTTATAAATTGTTTTATCTGTTTCACCTGTCCTTGAACATAGCATTTTGATCATCTATTTTACATGACATTAATTTTCAAGTATCGTGCTGCAATAAAATAAATTTTTTGGAGCCTTCACTGTGTTTCCTCTGTGTTTTTCGTTGCTACACACAGAGACGATAGCATAGTTGTTGGATTCAACGGAAATTTCTTTCTGCAGTTAGATTATGGGAACTGACTACTTACTGGATCTCTGAAAGTATTTTGTCATGTATATGACTGTATACTTGCAGAATGGGTTACCAAAATGGTTGGCGCAGTTAGAATCTGCAGAGACATTCAAGCGTGTGTGGGACAGATAAGAAAAAGCAAGAGAGAAGAAGGTGGGATAGATGGAAAGTAACATGCTAACATCACTAACAGGGTGGACTGGATAGGTTAAGTGCCTCCTTTTACAGTTAAGACAAATGTAATGTACCTTGTATTTAAAATACTTGTCATAATGTATGAGTTGCTGCTTTTTTAGAGAATCTACTTTTTCAGATTTGCTTCTGCTCACTTTAAAACAGTTGGTAGTTATTGTTACAAGTCTGCACCAAACTATAACCATAAATAGATGCTCAGTATAATCACAAAAACCTTTATTCCTACTGCATATAATGAGTGATTAGTCATCTAATCTGCCAGTATCTCTGTCTCTCAGATAAGCTGCAGTTCCTACTTCAAAAAGTGCTTAATTACTTATGTATCAGATTTGAATATTCTTATCCTTGCATCCATCACTGGTACAGTTTTTCCAGCAGTACCCTGAGGGATGCTCTAGCCAGTGATGGATTAGATATGCTACACCTGCACTGGCCTTGTGCTAGTCTACTCAAAACCAGTACTGTCTTCATCTGTCTTCTGTTCTTCTTACCTTTTAGGAAGGTTGGTTGAACTTTTGATTACTTTAAGAAGTTTTCTTAAGTATTGCATTTGCTATATTGTTTGATAAAACAGTTTTTGCCAAATTTTCAGTAAAATTTACTGGACTAATTTTTTCCCCAGTGCTTAAGTTAGCATCATCAAACATTATATTTCAAAATTGTCTTACACTACTGCTTTTGTAGATAGCCAGTATTGGTTTGGAATTTTCACTTTTGACTGACTCACATATTAATGTGTGCTGTTAGGACAAAAGTGCCACGAAGGAAATACCATACACAGGAAGTAATCTGTTTAGAGAAGAAGACAAGTGAGTTAGAGGCTTGTTTGTTAGAAATTTATCAAAGAACAAACGGTAATAGGAGATGCTCCTCATTCTTTAGATGAAAACTAAGTGTGAAAGAAAAAAATCCCAGAATAAGGATGTTAAATCTAAGGCTATAAATATAAAATGAAGGAAAAAGAGAAGCCTTTGTGGTTCAACATTCTAAGGTGATCACCCTGAAAGTGTTTCAGAGACAGTAACAGACAACTGGATTCTAGAAATAGTTTTTTTAAAGTATGCCAAAGAATTTACAAAACTCTCTTTAGCCTAGAGAATGATAATGTCTGTGTGGTCACTGAGACATGGTTTAAAGCCATGGAGAACACACCAACAGAGCAAGGCTATAATACCTTCCACACATTTAGACCAGCTACTACACAGGCAGGAACTAAAGGTGGAGGTGTCTCTATTTACATAAAAAATAAATATACCTGAAGGCTGGTCAAACAGGACAAAGCACTTGAGCTGTTCCACATTCAAATCACCATAGGCAAAATCCAATATCACTTCCTTGCCAGCTACAGGTCCCCCTCTATGACCCAGGAAACCCATACCATGTATTCAGACTTAATAGAAACACTAACCATCCAGCCTAATACTATATTCATGGGTGACTTTAATTACCCCACTTTTAACTGGGAATCCTATATGACACCAAACATACAGGCACAGAGATTTCTAGATTTTGTAAACACAAACAAGATAGTTAATACACCAACCAGGAGTGCAGCCATACTTGATCTTGTCCTCACTAATATGGGAGACTGCTGCACACCCCCTACTGTAATGTATTCCCTGATTAAAGTCAAACCACAAGGTGGTCTCCTTTGAAGTAAAAATAAAACCTGGACCCCCACCTAAACCTGGAGTATACTCTAAGGCTAACCTCCTGCTATTAAGTGATAACCTGGCAAAATGTAAGCCCCCATAAACCCTGAGAACACTGCTGCCTATACAGAACTGTTCACAGAAACCCAGTACAAGAATGTTAGTAGCTGCACAGAGGCAGCTATAACCAACAGGGGAAGTACATCACTAACTCAAAAAATAAGCCACCCTGGTAGAATCACCAAATCAATAGGCTGTATAACAGAAGTAAGAAAATCATAGCAAAAATTAGGAGGTGCAGCACCCAGCAGGATAAAACCACTCTCATCAAACTAAACAAACATCTCAAAGGACAGATAAAGTCTACCAAACCCAAATTTGAGGTGAATTTGGCCTTCCAGGCCAAGGACAAACACAAGGCATTCTTTCACTATGTCCACAACCTCAAAGGCAATTCACAGTTGCATGCAGAGCTCATTCTAAATGGAGCTACCTATACTGAGCAAGAAGATATAGCAAACATACCGGCTAATAAATTTAGCTCCAACTTTACCCCTCTCGCCCCCTCAACCTTCCCTCAGGAAATACTATCAAATATAACTCCCTCTGCTATCATTAGGGAACAGGTCCTTAATACTCTCTCTAAGCCCAAGAACACTGCATCAATGGGCCCCAACAATAACCTAGGATGCCTTCTAAATAGCATAAAACATGACCTGTCAGGGCCTCTGGAATTGCTATTTAATTGTAGCCTCCAAACAGGCTTTGTGCCTCATGAATGGAGAACAACAGTCATCGCTCTGCACAAAGGTTGGGCATCTACAGACCCTGGAAACTACAAGACCCATAAATTTCACTAGTCTTATATGTAAAGCCATGGAAAGAATTGTCATGGAAATGATCGATAGCGATATAGTAAGCCTCCAGACACTGGACCCAATCCAGTTTGGTTTCATCAAAGTCAGATCATGCCTACTCATCCTTGTGGACTTCTTTGAGAAGGTCATCAAAGCAAAGGATGACAGCAAAATGGTTCATACTGCCTACCTTGACCTGGCCAAGGCATTTGACACAATACCCTACTTGGGCATTGTTGACAAACTCGAGAGGTTAGGTACAAACTCATATGTCACCTGGTGGATAGCCAACTGGCTCACAGACAGGACCCAGGAAGTTAGAATCAGGGAATCCACCTCTACAAAGAGGCCAGTCACAAGTGGAGACTGTCAGGGATCAGTCATTGGACTGCTTCTTTTTGGCATTTACTTCTCTGAAGTCAAAGCCAATGTCAGTAGTCTCTGGCTGACTAAATTTGCAGATGATTGCAAATTAGGAGCTGCCATTGAATCCCACACTGACACAAATGTTCTCCAGGAGGGGCTGACACAGACAAACAACTGGTGTCAGAGCCATGGACTAAAAGTAAATTTCAAGAAATGCATAATAGTTTCCTTCAGAAAGTCATCCACCCCGGTAACTATTATATTGACAACACACCCCTTAGAGTTGACCTAGTAGTCAGGGATGTAGGGACACACATAGATAGTAATCTAGCCTTTGACTATCACGTGTCTACAGCAGTGAAGAAATCATTCTATGTTGTGCAACTTATAAACAAAGGTATGGCATCTAAGTCTAAGGAAGTCATTGTTTAACTATATTCAGCATTCATCAGACCTATCATTGAGTACAATGCCCCCTTTGGTATGTATCTATCCAGGCATATCCAACAAATGGAATGTCCACAGAGGTTCCTCACTTAAAGAATATAGGGCTTAAGTAAAATGTCCTATGCAGACCACCTTAAGACTCTATCCCTGTATTCTGTCTCCTACAGGCTTTTGAGGGGAGATCTATGCCTGACATACAGGGCATTGTCAGACCCCACTCTGATGAACCGCCTGCATATCCGCAAAACACAGCACCAGAGTTACCCATTCTAAGGACTGGAACCTTGCCTGTAATATAAATAGGACCTGCTGGAGAGACAGGTATGCATCCCAGAGATTACTCATCTTTGGAACAGGCTCCCTATCCATGTAAAGCAGAGTTCCTCCCTAACCCAATTCAAATGCAACTTGGATAATTGGATGTGCAGCAGGAAACTCATCCCTGATTTGGCACCTATGTCTTTAATGGACACAGGCAGCCTGTACATGGTTCATCTCCTAGGCCCCGGCTTGTAAATGTTTCATCTCCTAAGCCCTTGCTTGCACTTATCAAGAGTATCAGAATGTGGAGATTTGGGATACTTATCTAGGCTTAAAAAGGCCTTGTGGTTATTATCCTAGTAAACACCAATGAACCTAAGAACCTGTGAACTGCAAAGTTCTGTATTCAAAATGTATATATTTTAGTCTGATACCTTGTAAGACATCATCTTAATGACAGGTATGTCTTCACTGACTACACAGCTGTTGCATGAAATAAAAGAAGCATTGAAACCAATCGACAGAAAATTTTATTTCAGAAAATGACACAGATTTTTGGTCTGGGTAAAGGAAAATCACATATATTGCATCTACTGGACTTTTATTCTTGGATATCTATATTCTACACTGAGCTAGTAAGTTAATCAGAAAAGTGATCCTGGATTACTCTTGAAACAGGGCACTTGTGCCTCATGAGTATTCTCAGTCAACAAATACATATAAACTATCTAATAAAGACTTGCAGAGTTACAGACAACACTGCTGTACAAGTAGAGAGGCACTCTCCTCTGCAATAATTAAATAAACAAAACACCTACTTAACCTTAGAGATTAATTATTGCACTTTTTGAAAAGAAAAACAGTCGCAAATTTATGCAAATAATTCACATCTCCCCAGAACCTCTCCAAACAAGTCACATGAAGGCACAAGGCCAACCATCTCAAAACTAAATAGCATTCTATTTTAGACAAATCCAACAATTATGGAATGAAGCTTCTAACAACATCATCTCCCCTGATGCTCTTCAATGCACACAAGGCCAACTCACTGCAGATGACGTCATTAAAGATTTGCTATGCTATGACAGTGTCTCCCTGGGGCTGGATTCATGAACACCTACACAAAGTGTGCACAATCTGTATTCAAGAACATCCCTACCACATTTCATGTGCTGTCTATTATTGTGGTAACGTTTATGAAATGCCCTCACTATTTAAGGTTGCAAGAAAATCAATAGGAAAACTAAGATAAGGCGGAAGAAGGTGGGAGTTATGCGTGTGTTGTCTGTTCACTCAGAATGGTGTACACTTAGTGTAGGCATTAATGAATCCAGCCACTAATCTTCCTCCTGTCTGTCTCAACCTTCTTTCCTTCCCCCATTCGTATCACTCTTCTTCTTCAAATAGATTAAACAGAAAGCCATCTGACCTCTCCTTGATCAAATCCCCCCTTCATCTCTCCATAGGGTCTGATCACCTATATCATCTGTTTATATTCTACTGCACAGATCTCATCACTGTCCTTCTGCATATCTACAGTAACTCCATTACTCTAAATACAATGTCCAGCATTTTCAAAACAGCTTTATTTAAACCATTACCCAAACAACCCATATCCTCCAATGATTCTAATTTACACCTCGTTTATAGAGCTAATCTTTGGAAAACTACCCAAAAATCATTTACAGACAGCTTTCAAACTACATTCAACAATATTATCATCTTGCCATAAACCAACACAGTTTCTGATTAGCCTGACATACTGTGAGGATTATTTAGTACAGAATAAATATTACTGAATATGGATGAAGGTGAGCTGACTGGGACACTATTTATAGACCTCACAAAGGCAATTTATAATTTAAAATTTAAATTTTTAATTTAATTTAAAGCAAATTTATAGACTTTGCTGACCACTCCATGATACCTAAACATATATTAGAAATAGGAGTTAGTCCACACACCTCCTGCTGGTTACAGGACTTTCTAACCAATAGACTCATCAGCTTTACATGTGCTGCATTACTCCAAGGTGTTCCCTAAGGCTCCATACTTGCCCTGCTGTGTGTTTCTCAGTATTTATCAACAAATAACCAATTGACCTGCCTCATCTCACACGGATTTTATGTACTGATGACATGGTTATTTTTTAGAATACAAACTGAACTACAGAATGACTTTACTGAGCTAATCAGTCGGCTCATTAACAGCAGTCTACTTCTAAACTAATGTAAAAGTAAAACCATGTTGTTTTGGTAGTCAGCAAAAACTACAAAAAGTATCTAACTTCCTAGCTATTAAAGACTCTAGCAGTGTTTCAGTTCAAATAACTTAATTGAAATACCTAAGGATTTTACTTTATCAACCCCCTAATTTTCACTTCAAAAAGAAAACTAGAAGCCAAATTAACTACCCACTTTCCTTTCCATTTCCCCTCTTCCCTTTCATTTTCCCATTTCCCCTTCCCATAACTAGAATAAGGCTTTCACACATGGACTGAGCCTCTAGCTGGTCCACTGAAATCAGTTATCTATCCTGGTAAATAATATAAAGAAATAAATACATTTTTATGAGTCAAGTTTAGCTTACAAATCCATTACAATACACCTGTTATCCTTGTCATCATGTTTACCTTAGCTCAGACTTTGCCTTCTTTAATAGCAGTAAATTGTTTACTTAGAAGTCAGTTGCATCTGTGGCCTCATAAGGTGAAATATATATCCAGCATGAGCTATAACACATATGTAATGGAAAACGTAACTTTATGTTCATTTCAGTCAGTCCTAAACAGCATCATTAAGCTTTGGCATGGAAGTCTTAATTTCTACTGGACATAAATATGAGATATGTATTCACCATATCAGTTGGTCTGCAAAAAGATCTTTGGCAATGAGTAGTTGTTAGGATTTTCTCTTCTGATCTCTCAGGTTCAGTACAGTTCTGAATCTTCTGTCATATCCACATTTGGGGTTGCACATGTCTCCATTCAGTGCAAATCATAATGTGATATGCCAGGCAAGGAGGGCACATTCAGTCTGTACACTAATCACTTTGACATTCTTATCTACAAAGTGTTCACAATCTGCAAGAAAGAAAACACTAAAACAGGTAAAAATGCGAAAAATTACATAATTGCCTAACTCACACAAAAATCCATCCAAATCAGTAGGACGGACATATTGCCCACACAATGGAGGCTAGCAGGAGTATAATAAGCAACTACCACAAAAGGCTTGCTCATATAGCAATGAACATGATGAGTATGCATCTTTTATATCTAATTTTAGAGGCCTTCTGCAGTGGTTAACTGATGAGGAAGATCTCAAATGGTAAATATCTAAAATCTCTCATGAGGTAGGAACTTGTGGAAGGCCAAAAGGCATGGATTCAGAAGGAGAGGTCTTGATACAGAGCAGTGCCAAAGGAGACTCAACTCCTCAAATCTCAGTCAAAGCAATAAGGCTTGATGAAGTTGTGAACTAAAAACTGAAAACTTCCAAGAGGTCTGCACACTGTTTGACAACTTAACTTCAGGTCTCTCAGTTTTAAAAAAGAAACAGAGACATAAGAGTTAATAATTCTGTCAGTTTTAGTAAAATTCAGCATATGGAAAACTTAGAGAACCTGAAAGAAAATCCACTGTAAAAGGTGAAGAGAAAACACTGACTATGAAAAATCATGCAGCTGTTCAGCAAACAGCAGTTCAAGCTCCAGCTTTGCTACAACATATGGCTTCCAGTAATTTAGAGGAAAAACTAAATCAAATGTGCTCAGAACTGATTACAATAAATGAAACATTGAATGAGTATATCAACTCAAATAAAAGGCTGAAATGGAGGAAGATTTAAGCAGTTATTCAGATCAATTGATTAAACTAAAAAAATCAGAGTTTGAAATGAAAAAAAGGCTAGCTGAGTATGAGACTGCTGAAGAAGAGCTGTTTCAAAAATGGTATAGTTGAGGGCTGAGCATGCAGAGAAAACCTCAGATTTTCTGCTGTACCAGAGAAATGGAAGGAACAGACTGTATTAAGTTTATGAAAGCACAGATAAACAACTAGACTGGTATTCCACAGTGAGATTTGTTAATTGAAAGTGTATATCATGTGTATGCTCCAAACCTGGTTATGAGAAAGCAGACAAGATCTGTATTAGTAAAGATGTAATCATATCAGCAGAAAGAGTTAATTCTGACAAAACTGTGGCAGAAGGGCAAAATATTAAAACTTGGAGACTATAGAGTGTTTGTGGAAATAATTATTCACTGTATACCAGACAAAAAAGAAACAAATCTATCCTAAAAGTCAGGGAATGTCGAGAGGCAGGTGTGAGATTCAAGCTGCAGTATCCAATTGTCTTCAGAATATTTCTTTGTGGAGAATCAAATTCATTTTTGATCTGAGTGATGCCTCCAGGTGCATCTGCAGTTAACTTCTACTGATGCCTCTAGGTGTCAAATATTGCTTGTTCATATTTGAATCATTTATTCCAACCCATGCTATGTACAAGGTTTTAAAATATTTAATCTTAAAGCTTGCATGATGACAAACTCACCTGCATTAATATTTAACCTCTGCTAGTGCAAGTAAAGAGATATTAACTGTTGTTTTTATGGTATTAATTTATTTAGATATAATTTTCACATTTTTCTAAATATCTCAACAACCGAGTAACACAGACAAAACTCCGTAGCCTCACATGAAAGCTCTCATCTAGGTGAATAAAATGCTGCAGTATGTATGTAACTTGAGTGCTTGCTGAGATATTGTAAGTTGTTTACAAAATATTACAAGCATAAAAGGTTATTGTGTTTACTGTGACTTATAAAATTGGTTCTATATTAGATAAATTAAAGTTTATCTAAATGAATGCTAACATGAGTGAAAACACCGGAACCCGAAACCGGAATTGTAAGATTGCAGTACAGTGAAGATGGGATTATTTGCCCTTTCCTCACTGTAGTGTGATCTCGGAGTTGGAATATATATTTAGGGGGGGTGTGGGGGGCACAGCCCCCCACAATTGCAGTTTCAAGTTCTGGGATTTTCAATAATGTCAGCATTCGGTAAGATAAACTTTCGTTTATCTAATATAGACCCATAAAATTCAGTTTAAGACCTAGAACCTAAAGAATACTACCACTATAAAATAGTTTGTGCTGAAGGGTTTGTCATTTATATTTCTTTCATATCCCCTATGGTTCCAGAGATATGAAAATTTGTTTGAAATGTGAGAACATAATTTGATTCTGTCAAAAGGCTTAGGCTCTGCCCATTGGAAGTTACAGTGCAAATTCCCTGATCTCCATTGGAGTGAATGAGTAAAGGAGGAAATACAAAAGTTTGTCCAACAAACAATGGGCCATCAGACAGAAGAGGACTATGCTTCTCATTCTTCTAATAATAACGCTCATAGAGAAACTTTGCCAGTGAGACCTTTTCCAATGTTCCAAAGGAAAATGCTTGAGAGACAGGAAAAAAACACAGGTGTTGACTAGAAGAATCGGGAGTACCCTGGACTTGAACCAGAATCTGGAATTGGGAGATGGAGATGAAGAGGAGCAAGACCAGCAGCACTAAAATTAGTGAGTAAATGTGAAACTATAAAGCATCAATCACATTTGTGAAGTATGGCTTTATATAAAAAAAGTGAATGAGAAAGACTGGACTTTTGTTGACGTTGTTAAATTTGTAGGGGGAATGAAAGGCATATACCCTACTTCATGTCCTTAATGTTTCAAAGGACACTAAAAGGAAAGAAGAAACTGCAACTGTAAGTAAAACATTTTCTGTTCTTAACTATATTTGTATAAAACATTTAATGATATAAATTGCATGTTATACAGTAAAGCATTTGCAGTGATTGTTGTATATGATAAGGATACTAAAGGAAACAAGTATTTTTGTATTTTTTTAGTTGCAAAACTGTAGGCATTACAATGTAAAAGAGAAGAAAGGCTAGATGAAAGCATGCTTAAGCTAAAATACTGTAATATTTGGCTGTTGGAGTGTGGGTGGAGTGTAAGAGTCCACTAATTATAATATATGTAGCATTGATATGTTTTCCTTACTTTTGCATAGCTGAATCCCTAGATTAATGTGCTTGGCTTAATCTAATAACAAGTTTTTAATGTAAAGTTTTCCTTCAGCAAATACATGTTCAGAGTAAGTTGAGAAGTCTGCAGCTGAGGGCAGCTGTACATTCTGTTTTTATGTTTCCATGGAAATAACCTGACTACAGGTGCAGGCAATAAATCTTGAGAGTTCTGTCCACTGTTTTCCAAGGGAATCATAAAATTAAAAGATATAAAGGCAAGTAGCTTAGTAAAAAGTAAAGACTAAAATTATTGTAAATGAATAAGAGAGCGCAACTTTCCTGATGCCTAAATACTTTGATGCATTTACTAGAACAGTGTACAATTTAGTTTTATTTAAAAATAACCAGGGCACTTTTCTTAAGGCTGAAAGTTAATGTTTTCTGAAAGCTATTTTTCACATCTGGGAGGAGAATAAAGATAAGACAAGAACAGACAGCAATTAGTCTAAGTAGGAGCACCAGATGTAACATGCATCTTAGCACAAATAACCTTAGTTTTAGGTTACGTAATGCCTATGGTTGCATCTGTTGATTTAGGACAGTTTTTCATCTCAGGTGGTTAAACTTCATCATTTGAAGATGTACATAGCATTGTGTGTTTGTTTTAAGCTAATAGGTTATGTTGGTGTTCTGGAGTGTGTTTGTTTTGTTGTTGCTGTTTGGGGGGTTTCAGTAAAACAACATTTCTTGTAAAATGTGACATATGTTCAAATGGGGATGACACAAAACCACTGTATAAAAGATCAGCCTGTCAAACATTAGTAGGTGCACAAAGCTATCATATATAATAAGTGAGAATAATAACTTCTAATCAAAATGGCTACACTGTCCAAATTATTTTGGAATATGAATAGCCTTACAAGTATAGACAAAAATGTAAGACTATTGAATTATATAAGAAATGCAGAGGGCAAATAGCAATGCTACAGGAGATTCATTTGGAAAGACATGAACATGTGAGTTTGGTAAAGAAAGGATTTTAGGATGGATATTCAGCAACATATGGACAAAGGAAATGGAAAGTAGCCATGCTAATTGCTGGAGGAGTTCCAATAGTGATAGAAGAGGGAAAAAAGATAACAATGGTAGATTCGTGGTAGTAAGGGCTGACTAACAAAGGAGGCAAATTATACTGTCATGTATTTATATTCCACCTAAAACTGTCATTATGTAGCTTAAGAAATTTTGGGGAGAAATAATTAGCTTTCAGCAGGGAATATAACTTATAGGTGAGGACTGGAACTTGATTTGCAAAAGTGAAGATGTAACTGGGGGACCTAGAAGGGAAAATATAACAAAAGAGGGTAGATTTCTGAAGAAATCTAAAAACATATTTGGTATGGAAGACATGTATTCAGTAGTAGGAACTCAGTTTACATATTATTCCCCAAGGTACAATAACTAGGCTAGACTAGACAGAAATTTTGCTAAACAGGAACATGTTCATTTAACTGAATGTTTTGACACACACATGCAATAACTACTTCAGATCATGCGCCAATAACAGCCAAGATAAAAATGCAGAGTAATAAAATAAAAATGAGACACTGGTGCTTTCCCGCTTACCTGTTAAAAGGAAGGGAATTTAAAGAATGGGTAGTGAAAATTATTCAAGAGTTATTCTGGAAGATAGAAATTTCAACAAAAGTTATAACAAGTGCATGGGATAAAATGAAGGTGGAATTTAAAAATGGGGCAGTAGGGGAGAAATAAAAGAAATACATATGGCTAAGAAGTAATGGGAATTATTAAGAGGAACTGACAAAGGTTAAAGTATTGCAGAATAAGAAGAATCTCACAGAAGAAGCACAACTGCAGAGTGCTTAAGAGTATATTAGGGAGTGTCTGGGTAATATGCATGAGTTTAGAAGATTGCTGTTAACTAGCTGTTTTTTTTTTTGTTTGTTTGTTTTTAATAATAACTCCAGTCCAGAGCACAAAAACTTTTAGCACAATGACTTAGTCAACAGAAAATTGAAAGACCTGTTGCCAAACTTAGAGAGCTTATAGCAAGAAAAATAATCTGAAATCCTGTACTGGTATTAGAAATATTTGGGAAATGTTATGATAATTTGTATAAAGCAGAGAAATGTAGAAATCAAAAAAGAGAATAAGTGGAAATATTTGTGGAAGACTTAAGCATACCAAGGCTAGAGGTAGATAAGGCTCAGTAATTAATAGTTAAAATAGGAGGAGATGAGATAAAAATGGTGATGTAAAATCAATCTGTAGGAAAGTCTTAGAACAGATGGTATTTCTGTAGAAGTTTTAATGATAGGAGAGAAGAAAGTGATAAAAATCTAGAAGGCTGGAACATCCTGGAAGAAAGCTGTGGTGGCTGTAATACCTAAAATGGCAAAACCCAACAGACCCAGCTTCATATAGGTCCATTTGAATTTTAAACCATGATATAAAACGTTTGTCTAAAATAGCTGAAAAAATGGCAAAGATGTTGCCAAACTTAATATATATGGCTCAATGTGGTTTTGTGGAAAAGAGGCAAATATTTGACAACATTAATAGAACAAGGATGATCCACAAGGAAGTAGAATGTAAGAAAATAACACTGTTGGTGGATCTTGATGCAGAGAAAGCATTTGACAAAGTAAGCTGGGATTTTATGAGTAGGGCAATGGAAGCATTTGCATTCCGTGATACAATAACAAGATTAATTAGGGGGAAATATGAGAGAGCAGCAACAAAACTTAAAGTGGAAGGGTGCCTCTCTGATAAGTTGTGTCTGAACAGAGGAACCAGGTAGGTGTGTTCTCTTTTCCTTTTGTAATTTTTTTTGTAGTTAGAGCTATTGGCAAAGAAAATAAGGGACTCAGATATTCAATGATATAGTTGATATAGTAATCAATAAAAGTTGGCTTTATTTAGAGACAATATTATTTTGTACTTGTTAAAAATAGAAAAGAACATCTCAGTGCTGTGAAAAATTTTTGACAGTTTCAAGTCTTTTCAGGATATAAAATTAATGAAGATTAAACAAATACTATAGTTGTAAACTGTGTACCCACATATGAATTGGTTCAGTAATATCCATATTTTTGGGGACACCATAAACTGAAGTATTTAGGAGCATGGATTAAAAAGGATTTGTTATGGTAGCTAAGGATATGTGAGAAGAGACTAAACAAAAGATAATACAAAAACTGAAAAACTGGAAGGTCTTGTTAATAGATATGGATAGCAAAGATACAAACAGTAAAAATGTTTTTAGTTCCTTTAGTTTTACATATAGGTCAGGCATATTTTTATCAACAAGAAGATAATTTGTGGAGAATAATTAATAAAGAGTTGAAGGAAATTATCTGGGAGGGGATGAGGACATGGGTAAAGTGGGAAATGTTGATCCTTCTAATGAAACAAGGAGGTTTACGATTACCTGATCTAAAGGGATATTTTAGAGCTACACAGTTAAGGCTCATGTACAAAACACAAGCAGAAAGCTATAATTCAAAGTATAAAGGGATGATGATGAAGCAGTGAGGAAATTCAAGTAATAAGGAGAGAGTGAAAAATTGGATTCAGATCCTTAAAGAGAATAATAACAGACATACAGAATATTATATTCATGAAGTAGTAGAAACAAAAATCTAAAAACTAAGGCAACCTGAGAATTGAGAAATAAGATTTTGTCGATAATGATGACTTCAATTAGAGATACAGAAAACAGGCAAGAGGGGGGATGGGATTTACTGGGGAAAACTGGCAAAAGAACCAAGGTATTTGGATCAAATAACTAGAGAGGGAAAAGTAATAGAATGGGAAGAAGCCAAGAAGACATTTGGACTGCAGACTACAGACTATCTTCCATATCAGGGATTGATAGAGTATTAAGCAAAGAGAAAGGAATTGTAGAATCCAAAGTGAAAGACCTACTACTGTAGAGTTTTCAGATGAATCCAGAACAGAAACTGCATTAAAAAGGGATAATTAGTAGGGCCTACAAAATATTGCATAATAACTATTGGAGAGGAGGTTAGAAAAGATTGTGAAGTGAGACTGGATAAGCAATTCAAAAGGAAACAATGAGAAGACATGTATGGCTCCCAAATATGCAACACGTCTAGAAGATTTAGGGGTTTTAATTGAAAGTGTTTGTATGGGGCGGCCACGGTGGTGCAGCGGATAGCGTTGTCACCTCACAGCAAGAGGTTCTCTGGTTCGATCCTCGGCTGGGGTGCCTTCTGTGCGGAGTCTGCATGTCCTCCCTGTGGTCGCATGGGTTTCCTCCAGGTGCTCTGGTTTCCTCCCACATCCCAAAGACATGCTGTAGGTGAATTGGACACTCTAAATTGGCCCTAGGTGTGAGTGTGTGCCTTCCGTGGAAGGTTGGGTGCTGGGCTGGCAACTCGACACCGTAAAACTCTACTGCCAATCATGAGCGGACAGGTGATCCACTGTGGCGACCCCTAACCGGGAAAAGCCAAAAGAAGAAGAAGAATTGAAAGTGTTTGTATGGGTATTTTATACCACAATCAGACTTCAAAGAATTTTTCTTCTGGTAGATGCCAAATGTTGGAGTTGTAACAGGGAAAACAGAAGTAACTGGTAGCATATGTTTTGGGAGTACACTGAGTTGATAGACTTTCAATATTCCCTACAGAGTACTCTGACAGAAATATTGGGTGAGAAAATGGGTGCAACTAAGGAAATGATTTTTGAGCTGGGATAAAGGCTCTTAATTGCCTACACATAGTAAGGCATTGTTAAGTTTAATTTTGGTGGCTGCCAAAAAAGCAATTACAAGAAAATGGAAATGATAGTCTAAGCCAACTGTACTTGAAACACTGAATATTGTAACAGAGGTAAAAGAACTGGAAGTCTGATCTTTAGAAAAGGGTAGAAGCAAATCCCATTAAAAAAATGGAGATTGTTGGGGCAATACCTGCAGAATAAGGAGGCAGAGTAACGCTTAAGGGAAGGCAGGAATTGAGCAATTTATGCAATGCTGGATTCTTGATATTTATGCAAAAGAATACATGTGATGTATAATGCTTGTAACAGGGAGTATATCAATTTGTTTGTTTTCTTTTATATAAATGTATGTTGCCTGTTTCTTAAGAGATAATGCAATAAAGGTGTTAAAAAGCCTTTAATACATTTCAATGTTGCCATTTGTACTTTTACTTGCCATAGACCATGAAAGGTCCCAACATTTCCCTTCCTTTTCAAAACTTGCATTCTTTCTGAAAGCAAATTATTTTAGACTGCATAACACATGAACCACTACATTCTTTCTGTAATTTTCAGTGTTACTTACTGCTGCAGTTTTACAACCTGTCTGTCTAACTGAGGTCAGTAAAGTGCTATAAAGTTGTAGTGAAATTTTCCACACACTTAGATGTTGGAATAATCGCTGTATGAATACTGGGGTTTGATCATTCTGAAGACTACATAAATAACCAAAGTGCTGCTGTTATTCATGTAATACAGAAAATTATCTAAAGAACAGTATATCTGATGTTGTCAGTCTTCGTTCATTCTTGACGAATGGGACTTGGTTCTGATATTCGGAACCAGCTCGGCCGTTATGCAGCTCACGCCAGCCAAAAAACTCTTGAGCTAAGACTCCACCCACAATGCCCCTCTCTCCATTACTTCAGATCTCGTTTGCTGCTCTGATAGTAAGACGCATCAGCCAATACTCTCCAGCTAAGTCAAATTTATTGTTCTTCCTTGGAAAACTCTCTGTCTTTTCTATAGTTATTACTTACTAGTTGTCTTTGTATATATATATATATATATATATATATATATATATATATATATATATATATGTGTGTGTGTGTGTGTGTATATATATATATATATATATATATATATATATATATATATATATATATGTATATATGTATATATATGTATATATATATATATATATATATATATATATATATATATATATTTTTTTTTTTTTTTTTGAGTGTTTAGTGCTTCTTTACCCTTAATAGCTTGAGGTATCCTCATTAACATTTTTGGTAACCTTCCCCTTCCCCATTTCTTACCTTGTAAGGTAGCTGCATGTTACTATTGTTGGTATTTCCTTTCCTTTCTGTCTTACCTATCTTGGTATTTTTTTCTACCATTATTGGTAGAATTTTCACCTCTCCTTTGTGTGTGTGTCTGTGATTTTTTCTATAGTTTCTTCTACTGTTAAAATGGTGGAAAAGCAAAAGGGCACTTCAGGTTTTAAGCAGTGCCAAAACTGTTGGCGAAGGATGTCTAATTCAGATGGGGATCGCTCTTGTGTATATTGTTTGGGTGCGCCCCATTTGGATCTAGATTTTCAATCCGACAGGCCTTTGGTACCAGGGCCTTGGTAGAAAGATGAAACAAATTGATTTTAAAAGGGATGCTAAAATCTTCTTTCGAAGAAATTTTGTTCAAGTCAGATCCTCCCTCCTCCTCAAAGTCTGATCATGCCAAAAAGAGGAGTCATTACCCAGTACCGAGTTCCCCTATGGCACTGGAGACTAAGAAACACAAGTCTTAGATTCCATCAGTTTCCTCGGAACCGAGGACTAAGGTTCCAGAATTATCAGAATGAGAACCTTCAGCACCAGCTACTGCTGTCATGGCACCATCAGCTTCTGTGCTGATGTTGGCACTGGCTTCTTTTGTTTCCCAGTCTGTACAAACTTCACAACCTGCACCGCAGCAGACTCTACCCACCCCTTCTGTGCCAAAGTCTGAACCATTATATGTACTCAGGACAAGGTATTCGCCTTCCATAGACCCTATTGGGAGTCAGCTATCCAGCCCTTTTTTAGAAAGGCCAGAATCTCCCTCGGGGATATATGTTCAATCTTCCAGGAGACTTTCTGAGGTAGACATTCTGAGGTTGGTGGATCAGCTTTTGGTGGCCAAGGGTCTTTCTGCCCCTTCTCAGACTTCTCTTCCCTCTGGAGTTGGGTTTTTTTCTCCTAGGACTCCTCTGGATTTTCCTCCTCTGACCTCCTCATGAGGCTTAGAGCCACCACTTTGATTTCTCCAGTTCCAGCTGACCTGGTACCTATGGGCACTCCCTCTTTGGCTCCAGGGACTAATATGATATCTTAGGTTCCCTTGAACTGGGTAGATACTTGGGGCCATGGCTCAGCTGTTGCTTGCGAGGGTTTCGGATCAGTTCCTGTTTTTTATTCAGAACCATCCTTGACTGTCAGAGTCCTGACATTTGTAGGCTCTTCTCTGGCTCCTGTTTCAGGTGGTGGTCCTTCAGAGCAGGGTGTAATCTCGGTTCTGAGGTTGTCTTTCTCAGTTCCCGGCTCCCATTCATTTAATGGGGGGCCTGCCTTCCAGGTTATGGAGAGGGCATTTGCCTCTGTGAGCTTTCAGCTGACCTCTTCTGTATCGGAATGTCACATGTCTGTACCTTCTGACCCAGAGCTGCCACCATCTTCCACATCAAGACAGCGAGCACCAAAGCTGCAAGTTACCTCACTGATGACCTCATTAAACTGATTGCCCAGTGGGCATGGAAAGTCCCTGATTCCATAGAGCTGATTCCCCTGAGACCTGACAAAATCTTATCAGCACCTGAAGATCACCAATATTTGGCAAAAGGTTTAGCAGTAGATATGGCATCTACTGCTAAACCTTTTTCCCAATATTGGTGGTGTTGGCGGCCACCAAGACGGAACTCACTGATGAAAGTCCCACTGTCCACCCACCTAACCGATAGTGTAGTACAATGGACAGATTTGGAAAGTGGGTCTATGTTTCATTGACCATCACCCTAAGGTTCTGAATTTCATGGCACAATTTACTAGAATCCGGAGGGATCTGATTAAGGAGTTATTAGATACCTTCACTGGAGCTGTGTCTGACAAGGTGCAGGATAAAGTTGCCTTTCAGCTGGCCACCCAGGAGTCTATATCGAACTCCTTCATGTGGCTCATCACATATGCAGCCAAAGGGATGACCAAAGCAGGGGTTTCAGGCGTTGCCATAAGGTGTCACACCTTGGATGCATTTGTGTGAGTTTGCAGAGCCTTTCAAGTCTTCCTTCATCAATGCTCCTTTTGATGGATCAATCTTGTTTGGCCAGAAAGTCAAAGACAAACTAGCCAGGTGAAAATAAGTTGGAAAGACCCGTTCTGCTGCAGGCATTCTTTTTTCTACTCCTCAGCAATCCTACTCCAGAAATCAGAGGAGTGGAAAGATGTGGTTCAAGAAGTCCCAAGGGCCTTTTCAGGACACATGTGGCAGTAACTCCCCTCAGGGCATGTAGGGTTGCCAACCATCCAGAATTCTTCTGGACTGTCCGGAATTAAGAGACACTGTCTGGAAAATGGAGACTGCACTGTATTGTCTGGAAGAAATAAAATATTTTCTTTTAAAGAAACAAAAAATACTTTTTTTTTTGTTTTAACGAGCATTCTTCTATAAGAACGCCCCTTGCGTCCAGTCGCACAGACACAGACGCTGCTGTTGTTTACGTTTTCATGTTCTGCCCTAGTAAAATGGAATTTGAATTCCAGAAGATGACATTTGGACTGGGCAGCAGCTGTAGACGATCACGAATGGTCTGACAAGTGAGAGGTATGTGTGATCAGCAGTAGCTTGAAATGGTGCAGCCTGACACATGAAGTGAGCAACTTACTGTGGAAGGCAGGCTTGAGGAGTTCTCTGATTTTAGTGTGTTCTGACTGTATAATTATTTTCTGTTGAGCAGCTTTCATTCCACACAGACGTTAATGAGTATACTTAATTCTGATGGTACTTTAAGTGAAGAACCGTATAGCTTTGAAAGCAGTTTTTTTTTTTTTTGAGTAAAATTTACTGAGCGATAATCTTTTCTTATACACTGCTGTAACACCCTATGAGTTTGTCTATGTGGGTGGTTTTCCCCAGGATGTAATTTGTTAGTTGGCAGTGTTTAGATTCTTTAGAAATTGATGTGACAATGACTTGATATGTTAGTTACTGTGGCAATCCTTGGCAAAGTGCATTGGTATATGCTTCTTGTTAAGATTTTTTATCTTTATTTCAAGAACTGGGTCTTTGGCTTCTGAAGATCGATAACATACTATCAAAAATGTGCAGCCCTCATTTTGCTGACATATACTTTTATTAAAAACTTGTTGAATACTGCACATTTGCGTGTTTAGATGTGTAAACATGGCAATTCAGTCATCTAACATGTAAAGGTTTGAAGGTACCACTAAAGTTGTGTTTTTGAAACCTGCATTTTATTATTTTTGTACTGTTCATCATTCAAAAGGCACTGAAATTGCATTCACTTCTAAATTAAGTATTAGCCATAATAAGATTTTCCATACTAATATTAGTCATTTAATAAAAAAGGTTGTCCAATTAAAGATTTCATAATCAAGCAGTGCATTAAAATCTGAACATAATTTTAAATGTTGTAATATGTTTTGTTTACTTATTGTGATTAGAAGAGCATTGTGCATGCTTATAAGCAGCTAAAGCTAGTTTTATTTTTACAGGTATGTGCATTTTGTCCACCCTCAGTAATGTGTGTGTTTATTTGTCTTCTTAAATTGCTTTTGCCTTTCGAAGTCTGGATTTCAATCAGTCACCCTGATGGTATGATTTTTGTTTTTTTTTTTTTGCTTCCAAATTAATTTGAAATGTAATGCTTTTCCAACAGTTCATTATTTTATCACTTCTGTGTCCTTCATTATTGCAGTAGATAGTACACACTATACAGTGCAAGGTACAACATTAAATAAAAAGGCAAACCCACCTGTGTACATTTTTCAGAGTAGAGTACATATTCATTTTCACAGATTACTGTTGCTATTATATAAAAGTTATGCAGTCTTGAGGAGCAGCATTTTCTGCTTGCCACTCCTTTTTGATGAATGAATACTTATTTTTGGCACTGAGGAATAGCTGTGATCTTTAATAATAACATTTGTTTTTTAGCAGTTGTTCCCCAGTACCTGTAGTCTAACAGTCCCAGTATGTGTTGTGCAGGTTCAGTGTTGTAGAACCTCTGTGGTACTTACAGTATCTTTTCCCTCTTGCTTGTCTTGTTTGAAGCTACTACATTCCTCCTATTTTTTGCAGTGATGGCTAAGTGAATTGAATTCGAAGGGAGGCTTCCCGGCATCCTTACTCGAATAATTGGTGAATGAATTCAAAACCACAACGAGCACTCAAGGAAAACTTCTTATACCACAGAAAAGAAGACTCCACAGCAACCCTTGAAGAATTTAATCCACTTGGAAGATAAAATATCACAGTAACAAAATACAAAAACTGATGTTCAAATCTCGTTCTCTCTAGCGCCTCGGCAAATTAGCCTTTACAGAGTAAAAGATATCCTTATACTAACTCTCAACTCTTCTTATATCTTACAAACCCCTCCCAACATACTTGCAATCAATTATTCAATTAAATCAAACAATTAATTAAAAACTAAAAAACTTAAAAAAGCATAACTTTTCCTTAAAAATACAATCATTAAAGTAAACTTTTCCATGAACAATCATAGTTTAACCCATTTGGTTTAAGTGTATTAAATTTTAGTATAAAATACAATTCTTTTTTCCTTAATATTTGTTTAATACATTTATCATTCAAATATTTAGTATTTTGAATACTGTCTAATACTGTGACCTTAACACCCTCATTTCTTCCTTCATGATGACTATGAAAATGAGCAGCCAAGGGGCTGGTTTCCTTATTATTTATAATGTCTCTGACATGCTCTTTAATTCTACAAGCTAATGTTCTTTTAGTCTCTCCGACATAAAACTTTTTGCATGGACACTCAATACCATAAACTACTGCTGTTGAGTTGCAGTTATAAGTTCCCCTTACACTGAAAGGAATACCATTAATTTCCTCAAATTGTTTAACAATGAACCTACAAATAGTGCATTTACCGCACCTTTTTGTTCCCTGCTGAACAACTTGTGTATACATCAGCATATTTGGTATTTTAAATCGGCTATGCACCAGGAAATCTTGAATATTTCTACCCCTTTTAAATGAAAAACTAATAATTTTATCAGACAAATAATTCATCTCCCTTTTTAATAGATTCCAACTATATGTCACATGCTCCTTAATATATTCTGTTAATATAGAGAAGGTAGACACAAAATACATAACATCTTTTGGCTCCTGGGATGCATCCCATATCACCCCTTTGTTATGTTTACCTTGATTTTTAACCTTTCTTAAACTTTCTCTAAGGTAATATTCCTCATACCCTCTCAATTTGAATTTGTTATAACTTTGTATATATTCCTTTTCTTTGGTAATGGGGTTACTACACAGTCTATTCACCCTATTAAACTCAGTATACGGAATTGCCATAATAATATGTGCTGGATGATAACTAGTACCATGCAATACAGACCCCGCTCCTTGAAATTTTCTATGAATTTGATACTCTAACAGCCTATTCTTGTATCCTATTAATGTAACATGTAAATATTGTACTTTCTGCCCAT
This sequence comes from Protopterus annectens, assembly GCF_019279795.1. Classification (NCBI taxonomy): domain Eukaryota; kingdom Metazoa; phylum Chordata; order Ceratodontiformes; family Protopteridae; genus Protopterus; species Protopterus annectens. The sequence continues at coordinate 1,296,526,081 of NC_056743.1, read as the reverse complement.
TTTGAAGTCCATCAAACTTTATACCCATACTGTTACTCTGTATTTCCATCAAAAACTTTTGCACATCTTCTTGTCCATCTCTACAAATGAACAACAAATCATCAATGAAACGGTAGTATTTGTACACATATTTTTTAAAAAAAGAACTAGTATATATGTATCTATTCTCAAAATACCCCATAAATGTGTTTGCATAACTGGGGGAAAAGGCCGCCCCCATTGCCGTGCCCTGCTTTTGCTTATATATAGAACCATTAAATTCAAATATGTTGTTGTTCAAACATATATCAAACAATTTAATTGAATAATTGATTGCAAGTATGTTGGGAGGGGTTTGTAAGATATAAGAAGAGTTGAAAGTTAGTATAAGGATATCTTTTACTCTGTAAAGGCTAATTTGCCGAGGCGCTAGAGAGAACGAGATTTGAACATCAGTTTTTGTATTTTGTTACTGTGATATTTTATCTTCCAAGTGGATTAAATTCTTCAAGGGTTGCTGTGGAGTCTTCTTTTCTGTGGTATAAGAAATTGGTGAATGAAGTTCAAATGAAAAGGAATGTAGGTTATTTCAAAGCTATCTTGGGGGGTAAACAATGTATGATGGAAAATGGGGGTACAGTGAGTGATGATATCCAACAAAGTGAAATAGTAAACTATCCCTTGACTTTTATAACCCCTTATAATATTGAGGTTGGCAACATTAAACAGGTCTTGATTAAGAATTGGAGTGCAATAGCATTAGAGTAGTCCTTAGTGAATAAACTAGGTGTTAACCCTAGATTTATTTTTAGAAGAGCTCAAAGCCTGAAAGGGTTATTAGAATTTAAAAATTTGGGACTGACAAGGCTACAAGGTATGTTTAAATGTGAGGCCTGTGCCTATTGTAAGCATATGGATGGTGGTTATACATACACACTGAAAGGGAGAAAGTATACTTGTAAGTGCAAGTACAACTATAATTCCAGTAGAGTGGTGTGTTTAGCCCAGTGCCAGCCTTATCCTAGCTTTTACATAGACAAGACTGACCAGAAATTAAGAACACGTGTGTATGAACACCTATATAATATTAGAAAAGGGAGGTTGGAAAGTGTTTTAGCTAAACATGTGATCAATCAGCCAGGCATCTCATTTTTATTCAGAGTGATAGATCAAGTTGAGTATGATGAAAGGGGAGGTTCACATACCCTAAGACTTGAGCAGTGCGAGTTAATTTGGCAGATTAGAACACATGCCTATAATCAACCAGGATTAAATGATCTGTGTTCTATAGTCTGCATGCTGAAATGGAAGAATTTGACTCATTGAATAGTTTATAGTTTTATATTATTTGTGTATTTTGGTTGTGTATGTTTTAAAAAATGAGAATGCTGAATGTATTTTAAATTACTTTATATGCATTCAAATTTTTTTTCTCAGATAAGTAATGTGGTCACTTTAAAAGTTTAGCATTGCTTGGTCATGTGACTTTTACCCTTGATCATGTGATTTGGTATTTGGTATGTAAGTGTATCTGATATGGTTGTTCTGTTTGTCTGAAGAAGTTGAGTTATTAAACTTGACGAAACAGTTTGTTTCCCATGTTTTTGCCTTTTTTTTTGTTTTATTATGTAGTTTGTCAGTTTTCTTTGGAGTTTGAGTTCTTTAAGAAGCTACTCGGGCAGCCACTACAAGTCAACTGCTCTGTTCTTTCCTTAGTCATGATGTGTACAAACAATAGAAATAAGCACATTGGCAATGAAGTACTGAGACCCCAAGTCATGCAAGTGTTGGAGATTTCATGGATCACCTGCAATCGAGGTGTGGCCAAGATGCAGGCTAGTTAGCAGCACTTTTCTTGAGCTATGACAGTCTTTATATTTACTGACAGGAAAAATTGAAAACCAGGACTAATTTCTTCACAAAAATTAGAGGATATAAGCTTTAAAGGTCATTGGTTTGTTGTATCAGAAAAGAATTGCTGGTGTTTAACAAATTTCCTGTCAAATACTTCAACAGAAAGGCTACTGATACTGTCACAAGATGAGCGATTGAAAATACAACTTTCAAGACCAGTCTTCAAAGAAGGACCTGCAAACTTTATTAGTCAACACGTCTAAACTAACCAAAAAATTGATAAAATGGACAGTAAACTGGATTTGTATAAAGAAGAAACCTCTAGACAAAGAGAGGTTTTCAAATTTTCCTGTCAGGGGTTGGGAGGGTGGCCTAATAGTTAAGGTGTTTGCCTTATAAACACAAGGTGTAGGGTTTGAGTCTTACAAGGGATAATTGGCTAGGCTTAAAAAATGGCTCGCAAGGGCAGTTAGCCTAGTACTAATCTATGAACCTAAATGATGCAGCAACAAAAGATCCAAATAACCAGGATGGAAAACTCATTAAATGACCTGGATGGGAGATTAACAGAACAAGAACTACAAGTGGAATTTTTTTAAGCAAAATACATCTTTAATAAATAAAGTGGATGATCTGGAGAACAGATGCAGGAGGAATAATCTTCAGATTTATGGTTTACCTGAAAATGAGGAGGCTCAAAACATGACCAGTTTTCTCACAACCTGGCTTCCCAAAACTTTAAATTTGCAAGAAGCCTTTTCATATGGAATTGAGAGAGCACATCGGTCTTTGACTAAATCAACCATGTACAACAAGGACAAAACCAAACCAAGATCTGTCATAGGTCATTTTTTCTATTCACAGGACAAGGAACTGGTTCTGAAGTCAGCATGGACCAATTCCCCAATTAGATATGGGAATGACATTATTAGGTTTGATAATAACTACTCTTCTACAGGGGAAGCAAAAAGGAAGGAATGCTTACCACTACTGTAATTAAGAGACTTAAACAACAACAATTAAAAATTAATCTTTTATTTCCAGACAGACTTCACATTTTTTTCCTGGAAGGCGCCAGAACCTTTGAAACCCTGGATACTGCAGTTTCTTCACATGGTTGGTTTATTGTTTGCTGTATTGGCAAAGTTAAAAAACTTTTTTCGATTTTTTTTCACACTTTATATGATCTATGATGGTGATGTTTGGAATTTACACTACATTGGAATGGTTATCATCTGGACAACTTTTGGTGGATATTCTTCTAACAATAGCTAGGGTTCCGTACTGATTTGTAGATTTATTTTCACCTGATCCTTTCCTTTTTTTAGTTTTTGGTCACTGCCATTTATATATTTAAAATATGAATTTGATGGCTATTTTACATGGTCTATCAGTAGATAAGGACGATCTTCAGATATTTGGGCTAGGTGCAAATAATGAACATGGCATGCCCAATGACCCTAACCCTGAAACGTCATGTATTGAAATGTTTTCTAGACTAAGTCTATGGAAAATTTAAGGTCTAATCTTTGGCATTTAAATTTACTTAAGGCCTATAAACTTAAAGGCATAACACCTAGGGGGTCTACGTATTTGTACACAACCATTGGTTGGGAAGGCTAATGATACACTAACAGCAGAATGGGCTGAGGCACAACAAGGTGCAACCATGCATTTTGTTGAGACTTTGTATTCTTTTTATTAATGCAGGGTGGTGCATTCTGTATCAGATGTTTCTGAGGTAGTCAAAAAATTGGAAGACCAGCTTACATATCAATCGGCTTTTCAAAAGTTAACTAAGGATTTACTTGACTTTGAAAAACAACTCAGGGAGAGAAAAATTCATAAATTTAAAAGGGATTTAAAAGATTATACTTTAGGTAGACCTTTTGATCAGCAGAAAAGTGTTAAGTTTACAAGGCAGGATACCAATAATACTGGTTTAAAAAGGAAAAGACAGAGGTCGATTTTGAAAAAATCTGGTAATAGTTTTGTTAGCGATACGTCTGGGGAGGATTCTTCCTCCTATACCGATACTGAAAATGACAATAAACAGGAGTCACCAGCCCATAAAAGACATAATGTAACCATTTATTCTGGACAGGGACAAGATCAGTTACCTAACCGTTTAGGGTTAGAAGAAGGGGTGGCAGAAAACATAAACCAAGTGGCCTCATTGGAAACACTGTTACATCTTCTGGTGCCCCATTAGAGAGTACCTATAACATGCATAATATCTCTTCTGTGATTTTATCAAATGTAGAACTACAATTTGCTTAATTAAGGCTTGAATTTTGTCCCTGGTTTTGTGGTACCTGAAGATGTTTTTGCGATTTATGTCTCTTTTTGTAGAGCGTTAAATCTTAAACTATATTTTGATAATACAGAATGAGTATCTGAGTCACATCATGATTCCAGGTTTCATAAATCTACATGTATCCCACCCAGTAATAAATATGTGGGTATTTTTCAGCAATGTGTCCTCAAAGATCTACACTTTGGCTTTGGTTTACATGGGAATTTACTTACGAATAATTTAAATGCATCAGAAATTCAGGCTTTGGATAATCTTCATCATAACAAAAATGTGGTTATTATTTCTGCAGATAAGGGAGGGGTGGTGGTTGTTATGGGTTGGCCCATGTATTTGGCTGAGGCAGTTAGGCAATTATCGGATGGTAGATTTTTTACCAATATGGCCATTGATCCTATGCCCAAATTTAAAAAGGAGATTGACAGTTTTTTACATCTAGCCTTAAGTGATAATTACCAAGCAAACTTTACATCATTTGACTGTTTTGGATCCATTGTCACAACAGCTTTATTTATTATTATTTTATTATTTACTCCCTAAAATACACAAAGACCCCTATCAACCACCGGGTAGGCCTATCGTGTCAAGGAAAGGTTCCTTGACTGAACCCCTTTCTGCTTTTTTGAACACTTACCTCAAGCCATTGTTGAAAGGTTTTAGGGCTAGAATCCAGGACACTACCCAGTTTTTGAATATCATTTCTGAGATGCAGCTCGAACCAGGTTGGGTTACATGTACCTTAGATGTTACATCATTGTATACTAATGTACCACATTGGGCTGGTTTAGATGCATTAGAATATTGGCCTGATTGTATTCCTTTGTATAGTCCTGGTTTCAACACTTTTCTTATTTGTATCAAGGAACATGTCCTTCCAAAAAATGTGTTTTATTTTAATGGCAATTGGTTTTTTTTACAACTAAAGGGTACAGCTATGGGGTGCATCCTTTGCACCAATATATATGCAGATATTTTTATGGGGTATTTAGAACAACACATAATTTATGATTATAACTATAATTTGTTTCTTGATGAAATTGATATTTGGAAAATATATCTTGATGATTGCTGGTTGGTGTGGAGGTCTGATGTTGATTATCTTCAGGAATTTATTCAGTATTTGAATGAAAATAAGTGGAGGACTCAGTTTACTGCACACTACAACACTGATTGTATTTCATTTCTGGATGTTCAAATAAGCCACCAGCAGGATGGTACTTTGGTAGGTGTAGTTTATCAAAAGCATCCAGGTTCTAATACCCTACTACATGCATCAAGTTGCCATCCCAGACACATTATACGTAATATCCGCAAGTCTCAATTTCTAAGGTTTCATAGGATTTGTTCTTCTGATGACGCTTTCGCTTCACAACAAACCCTTATTACAAGATTTTGTAATCGAGGATACTGTAAGTCACAAGTGGTTCATACTAGTAATCAAGTGCAAACGTATAATATGTCTGACTTGTTACAATGTCAATATAAAATAAATACAAATGGTATTGTTAGATTTAATACTACTTATGGGTGTAACACTTTTGGATTTATGAACCTGATTCAAAAACAGTGGGATATTTTAATGGCTGAGGGAAAAAAATGGGTCCCAGATGCTGCTTTTCATTTAGAAGAGGCAAGACACTGGGTGGATTTTTTAATCATTATAAACACAAGGTACAATATAAAAACATATCTCAGGGTACACTAGAAGGGGGTATATTGCTGGGTTGTATCCCTTGTGGTCACTGTTCCTTTTGTAAACATGTAATCCAGACTAAAGAATTCACTAGTAAAAATACCCCCCAAATCTTAAATATTAATATTTTTGCCAGTTGTAGTACCAATTTAGTCATATATCTTGCTACATGTACACGTTCAGCCTTTTACATAGGTCAAACATCACGTCCCTTCAGATTCCATATATTAGACATTTAAGCAATATTAGAAATAAATGTCAGTTTTGTGCTCTGTACAAACATACTATCAGACACCCTACAGCACATTTCAAATTTATTATTATTGACAAAGTCTTAAGTAACAGAAACATGAAAGCTGGATGGCATGACATTCTGAGCAAAAAAGAAAAATCCTGGATTATTAAATTAGGAGGATTTTCCCCCCTGGTTTGAATGAGCACCTTTAAATGTTAAATGTAGCTTAATTACTTAATGGAAAATGTGGACCTAATGTTTTGTAATAAGTATATATTGTGCTAAAGAAACCTTTTGTTATAATACAATGATGAAGGCTAAAGGGTCGAAACCAGTTTGTTTTTCACTTTAGTGTATGGTTTACACTAATTTATGTAGTCATTAAAGAGAATTGGATGAACCTCTCATGAGAGTGCTGGCCAGTTTTTGAATTTGATTTTGGTGTGTTTTGGGCCTTTGCACCTGCCGTACATGCGGAAACTTTGAGTGCAGACTGCTGTTTAATATAAATAAATAATTTGTTTTTAGAGTACATGATTTACACACAAAATGTTTTGTTTTAAGATGTATAGTAACTCATTTATACAGTACTTATGATTGTTTTCTTAAGAAAGTTTTTTTTAAACATCTGTGGTAATACATTTCATAAAAATGAACAGAGTAAGCCAGGAAGCTTGAGTTACACAGAAAGAATCAAAAGCACTACACTTGCATTCTCAAGTTTCCTGCCAGAATCACATGCTGATTACACTGTTTTTTGTTTTAGAACTCTTCACCTAGCTTCATGAAGCAATTCTGAAGCTTGGGTTTTCCCACAGTTAAATAGAGGCACCATCCAATCCAAACTACCCATCATATTCCCAAAATCTCCTCCCACAGTTCACCCATTATAGTAAGCTTACCTTTCAGAGTTTACTGCCAAACTCAACTTATCCTGATAAACTACTAAACAATTAACCTAAACCATAATTTTACTCAAACTAACTTCACAACTTAACTCACCCCCTACTACTACTCTAATAACCAACATCATGACCCTCAAATGTCTATCCCTACTTACTCAAATAATACTTCTAATTACCTTAACTTACCTAAATTATCACCCAACCTACTAATGCAAACCACTCCCCCCCCCCATTTCACACCACTACCCCATCCTCTACAAGGTACACATCTACTGTTACTCATATATCTCCCAGTCTCTACCCCCTCAACACTACCATGCTCTTCCCCTATAGACTCCTACCTAACTCTAAAAACACTGTTCTCAACTACACTAGTCGAAATGTCCACAAAACTCTCTACCTGTATACTGCAACCCAAACAAACCAAATACCTCATCCATCATTTTATCTCTATCCTTTCCTTTGGGGACATCCACCCAAACCCAGACCCCTCTACCACACTGCATCCAAACCCCCAAGCAACAGGCAAACCCCTCCACTTCTCAGGTCTAAATGCTCAGAGCCTATGTAACAAAATTCCAAACCTTCATGCCTGGCTTATGCATAACCAGCCTGATATTCTCTCCATCTCAGAAACCTGGCTTAAGCCCCACACACAAGATTCTGAAATAACTCCTCCCAACTACCGCATGTTAAGGAATGACAGAACACAAAAAAAGGAGGTGGTGTAGCACTCCTTTACTCGGCATTCCTCTTATTCACCCCCTATACCAAACCCTTTCCCAAATTTGGCAAGGCAGAAATAATACCAGCCCTACTCCACCTAAACAAGCATAAACTCATATTTGTTCTCTCCCTCTATATTCCCCCTGGTGACAATATCTCATTCCTTGAAGATATTTTTGCCTGGGTCTCTACCAACATTACTCATGAAACCATAATCCTAGGGGACGAGAACATAAATTGGGCCACAATCCAATCTCCCTCTAACTCACTCAATATTAACTTATATAACTTTACACAACTAAACAATTCCACTACCAGGCTTTCCAAGAACACCATCACTGGAACTACAATAGACTGGATTCTAGTATCCCATCCTCACTATATCTCTGATAGAGGTATTCTCCCAGACCCACTAGCTGACCATTTCCCCACTTTTGCCCACTGTCTCCCCTATTCTATACAACTAACACACCTATATTTCAATTGTTTCTTAAAGAACTTCAATGCTGAAACCCTTTCAAATGCACTAAAAAGCACAAACTGGAACCCATTAAAACCTCTTTCCCTAGATAATGCTCTATCCTACTTTAACTCTACTTTCACAAACCTGCTCAACTCCTTTGCCCCTCTAAAAACAAAATATATAAAAAGTAACCCTGTACCTGATTAACCAAAGACACCTTAGCTACTATGTGACTCCGTGACAAAGCCTGGACATGTTACCACAAAAATAAAACCACTATCGCCCTAAACCAATATAAAACACTATAAAATAAAGTCAAAAACTTTATTACCTTAGACCGCAAAGCCTATTCCTCAACTCTCCAAACCAACCACACCACCAATCCCAAACTTTTTTGGAAAGGAATCTCATCTCTCCTCAACCAAGGAAAAAAAGAAAACCCTTGCCCCAACCCAGATGTCTCTGGCATGGACTTGGCCACCCAATTTAACTCTTTCTTCATAGAGTTCATAAGCAAGCTAACATCATCCTTCACCAACACCTCTACAACGCCTCCTCAGTGTGCTCCCATCCGTTCTTCCCCTAGCATCCCTTGCCCCCAACCTCCACCTTTCTCTATCAATCCCATCTTTATATCCACCATAAAAAACTTCTCCTAAAATTAAAACCTGGTTCCAATGCCCCTGATGAAATTCCCTCCTACTTCCTAAAAGTAGCCACAGAAGCCATTGCTCTCCCTATCAGCATACTAATTAATCGGTCTATCTCAGAAAGCCAGGTCCCCCAGCTCTGGAAGATGGCCTTTATTGTTCCTCTCCATAAAGGTGGCAATAATAATGACATCCCAAACATTTGCCCTATCACCATCCTATCCCCTATTTCTAAGCTACTTGAAAAGAGTGTACACCAACAACTCTTACCCTACCTCATCAATAATCAGCTTCTTACCCCCAAACAACATGGCTTTAGACCAGGTCATACTACCTCCAATGCCCTCCTCTGTTTCCTAGAAACAATCAACAAAGCCCGTGACTCTGGCCACTTTGTATCCAGTCTTTTCCTTGACCTCTCTAAAGTATTTGACACTATTTCCCACAACCTCCTTCTTACCAAACTCTCTAAACTTAACCTATCCCCTTCCTCTACCCAGTGGTTCTCAAGCTATCTTACAAACAGGCAACAAACAATTAAATGAAAGAAAGCTACTTCACCCTTGCTTAATATATCCACAAGCATCCCCCAAGGTTCCATTCTAGGCCCCCTACTATTCAACATATTCATAAATGATTTCTTCCAAGCCATTCCTAACTCCAGTCTCATCCAATATGCCCATGATTCTACTATAATCTGTTCCTCCCCTTCCATCACAGCTCTTAACAATCTAACACAAGCCGCCTTCTCTTCCATTGAACAGTGGATCCTTGACAACCATCTAGCCCTTAATGCAACCAAAACAAAACTTATGTTATTCAATGCATCCAAAACCTCTTCCCTAGACAAACAATCCTTCATAATTACCAACAATAATAATACCCCCCTAGAACAAGTCTCTGACACAAAATTACTAGGAATTATCATTGACAATCAACAAAAATTTGATAAGCATCTACAAGCAAATATCAAAATAACCCATAAAAAATTAGGTATGCTTTACCGCCACAGTCGCTTTATCTCTCCCAGCACCAGGATTACATTAGCTAATACACACCTCGTTCCATCCCTTCTATATGGTGCATCTATCCTAATCAGCCTACAATCTTCCCTCAAAACAAAGCTCTCATCTTGTTATAACAAAATATCCAAATTTGCAGCAGGTCTTAGAGCCTCTTCTCACCACTGTAATTCCCTTCACCAACTAAGTTGACTAGAATTACCAAACCTCCTCACATATACCCAGCTCATCCAAGCATACAAACTCATACATAACCCATCTCTCTGCCCCTCCCTAGCAAATACCTTTGAAATGCATAAACCAGATAGAATCCTAAGATCCAATTCCCAAAACCTAATTAAATTGCATAAACCAACACATCCTGCTGGGAATCAATTGATGTCCTCTCTTGCACGCCTCTGGAACACTCTCCCTTCTCCCATCCGCACCACCAGCAGTCTCTCCTTGTTTAAAACCTCACTGCACTCACACCTTACTTCACAATGGGAATGCTCTTGCTCTCATCCAAACTAATTTTACCACACTTTCTTCCTAACTTTCCAAACTTTGTTGCCTGTCACTACCTCCTAAAGTTTTACATCCCTTGGGATATATTTGACCAATGACTAAAAAATTACCTCATTGTAACGCCCCCCCCAAAAAAAAAACTACTACTTACTGAATTAACCTGATGTAATTTTATTATGAAAATCTTTTTTTCTTTCTGTATTATGTAACATCTATTTGAATTGTGCAATATGGGTTTGTACTATACAAAATATGTATTTAACATTTAATTGAAATGTATATTATGGATTTGTGCTCTTTCTGTACTATGTATTTGTATTTCTCTGGAGATTTTCTCACTAGGAATCCATTGAAAATGGGCTCCTTGTAGCCCAATGGACTATCCTGGTAAACAAACTGCAAATAAATAAAATAAATAAATAAATAAAAGAAGAATGGTGATGTCACTGCTTTACAGCATCATTCTAAGCTCTTAAAGTGACACACTATTTCACTCTAAGTGTATTAATAGTTTACCACAGATTATAATTTAATGATTTAGTAAAACATACAGTAGAAATAAAAAAAAGTTTTGCTTTACAGATTTCATGTTAAGTCCATACATTTACTGATTAAATCTAATTTTTCATTACAAACAACTAATTGATTTGAAAGATTTCTGTCATAAAAACCAACAGTCCGATAAAAGGAGGCAATTTCATTTTGTAGTCCACATATCTATTCCACACTGACATTTATCTGCAAACCATAAGGACAGAAGTCATGTATAAGGAAACGTTGCTGATTATAGTGTCTGTATTTGCTGATGTTTCTTTTTAGTCTATGAAGGATGATGTAAGCTACAGAGTTTTGTGGTCCTTTTACACTGATAGAGTAGTCATGGCATTAGATAAAGCCAATACATCTAAGGCTACAACTAGGGTTGCCACCTTTTCAGTGGGCCAAAGTGGGACATGGGGGTGTGGCCAATATGACACTGGCCACACCCTCTACCATGAAGTCACCACAGGAGCGGTGAAGGAGATGCTGTTATGGGTATGACGGATGGCTGCTGGAGTGGCTAGCTATCTGGCTAGCTGGCTACTGGAGTGGCTGGTTGGCTGGCTGCTGGAGTGGCTAGCTGGCCAGCTGCTGGAGTGGCTAGCTGACTGGCTGGCCGGCTGCTTGAGCCTGCTAACTTATAGACCATTCATTTTTTTCACTGCAAGTAAAATGCAACATAATTAATAAAATAAAAACTTCCAAACTGCTGTGATCATTAACTGTGCTTTGACTCATTAGGACAAAAGGTATCTAAACCTGCAAATGATGTAATAATAAATATTAAATAACATAAAGTGTTAGTGTTCTTGTTAGTAAATGGAAATTATCAATGTCGGTTGTTAGCAAAAGGCCTGATTTAGCATGGGAGACTGAAGCAGCATTTAAGTCGGCTATGAGTTCAGTGTTTTTGTATAGTCACTCCTCTTTTCAGGGTGAAGTTAGCATGCATTTTACAACGACTGATGGTATTTTCCATAGACCCCTCCCATACTAATGCATAATTATCATCAAAAAGGTTGCATTCGTTTTGTGTTTGAGCTCCTGGCTGCGATCTTTGCAGAGCTCTTCCTGCCCCAATCCCCACCCCTTTCATGAATTGCAGCCAATTGCTGCATGAATTACAGCACCCGGACCTAACAGGCAGCAGCTTTGCCTGCAGGTCCGGGTTGGTGACATAACTGAATTGCCGTGGAAAAGCTGGAAACAATTGCGGCTTTTCCACGGCAATTCAGTGCGATTGAAAAGCGGGACTTTTCAAGTCCAACTACTTTCCACAGTGGGCAACGGGATGAGGCAGCTCAACCCGTGAGTGTCCCGCTGACAACGGGATAGGTGGCAACCTTAGCTACAACTATCTGCAAAAGAGTAACTTTGAACATTAAAATAAGACCACATACAAGCAAAACTTTTTAAACAGTTTTGTGTGATACATATTGAGTTACTTAAGTAAATGTTTCTCAGCCTGTTAACTCGGAAAAGGAAACTTGCTCAAAACCTTGCTGTTGCCTGTATCATTTCAATTATGCTGATTGCATTGTCATCTGACTTTATAATTCAGTGTGGATTGTTAGTGTGTTAAATAATATTGTATATAAACCAAATCTTTCTATTTATAGGGTTGTTTTAAGCTTACATGAGTTAACACTTCACCTTTTCAGGACTTTTAAAATGTATATAATTACATACATATGACACTGCTACAATCTGTATAATAAATTTTAAATAAGCTATCCTAAGTAAACCAGAGAAACAATATCCAAACATAAATTATACAAGCTAACTAACATATGGGTTTTCATCTTGTTTTTGTGTTGCTTGAATTTGGAAAAGAAAAAAGAGACGGTTTTAACATAAGAAGGAATGTTGAAAAATTTGCTTATAGTAAACATGCATTACAAAATTCATAAGTACAACAGTGTAGCCTATATTTAAGCATAACTGTAAGACAATTTCTCCAGTTCAAGATGATTCATATCAACCTGTATGATTTCTTGATATGATATTGGGATTTTTAATTCTTGTCAACCTTAGTAGACTGAATTTAAAATATATCAGACTGGTTAATAACCATAAGTTTACTATTATAATTATCCTATAGAATGATAACATACTTTCTGACTAACAACTAATAACTTGTCAAGCTCGGAGTATAGTGCCTGTGATAGGGAGAGGGACACTTTGATGCTTTGTCATCTTAAGTGTAGGGGTTATAATAACCCCACGGATAGAAAGGGGTTCATGGTTCAGGTTTTGATACTACAGTATTTCTTATGTTGTTTTTACTTGCCTAAGTATATTAGTCAAACTAAAAGGAAACTAAAACATTTTTTTATTCACAGCTGTACACAAACAAGAACTTTTATACATTATTCTGCCTAATGGAATACAAGTTCAATTAAATCTATATGTAGCAGTATTTAAATATGAAGGTGGTCTCAAGTAATGTGTTGAATAATATATGTACAAAACTAAGTTTATTTAAATATATTAAAACTATAAACCCACAACTGAAATTTCTGCAAAAGATGCATTTATTAACTGAAGACCTTAATCTACTCAGCTTCAATGGTTATACAGTATTAACTAGTTCATCACATAAGAAAAAAATAAGAGGCGTAATGATTTTATGGAAAATTTCTGTCATTATGCCAAAAATAATAAGCGCATATCAAGATAAATATGGGATGCTTTGTATGTCAACTGTCTCAATAAATGGTAAACTGTATACTTTTATTAACATTTATTGGATACCTGGGTTGAGTGCAAGTATAGTTAACAGTTAGAAGAAGTAATCCAGTATTCCAAAGGGAACTTGATAATAGCTGGGGATGTCAATTGCATACTAGATGATAAAGACACTGACTCTATTAATACCAGAAGGAAAACTGTAACATCAAAAACACTAGCAGAATTTGTTGAACTATATAATCTTAAAGATGTTAATGAATATGCAAAGATTCTCTGCATTATACATTTTTTTCAGAGATATAACACACACTCAAGAAAAGATAGAGTATATATATCAAAGGAAATAATCACCTTTCTTAGCAATTAATCTCTTGTCCATTAACAGACCACAATGCAATTACTTTTGAAGTAGAAGTTCATAACAAACAAAAGGTGACAGTCACTAGAATACCATCCTATATAACAAATCTAAAAGAGTTTAAAGAATTTTATATAAAAGAATTAGAACAATTTATTGAATTATACATAAATGAAGACACTTCGTAAATCTATATATGGGATGAATTAAAAGTATGCATATATGGAAGAAGCATTAACTTGGTACCAAAATAAAAGGAAGCAACTTGACAAGCAATTAACTGAACTTTAAAAGGAAATAAACATTATTAAACTTAATATACAAAAAGGACATAGTCAATTAACTGATGATTTAGCAATGAAAAATAAAGAATATACTGAAATATTATATCATAAAATAATGATAGAGTTAGAAAAAAATCAAACTTGTTTCTTATTCAATGAATCCAAAGAATCAAAGGAAAATAGCAAATAGAACTAAGAAAGTTATTAAAATGAATCAAATAAAAGAAATATATAATTCCAACATTAATAAAGTCTCAGACTTAAACAGCATACTAGAAACATTTCAGTCACAGTATCAAAAAATTAATACTAGCAACATAGAGATTAAATCAAAAGAAATAATTAGAAAATTCCTTCAGACTAGTATAAACCTCAAGATACAGGAACAACAAAGTAGACACATTGACAAGCAGGTAACAATGCCCGAGTTGCAGAATCAAATTAAAAAACTGAAGCCCAATAAACCACCAGGAAATGGCAACATGACACCAGAAATGTATAATTTATTGCCCAAAGAAGTTAAACAGTTATTGTTGAAGTTTTTTAACCAGGTTAAACAAGGAATATTAGTTTTACCTGTTGGAAATATAGTTTAATCTCACCTATTCTGAAATCTGAAAATAATGCCTCAGAATGTTTTTCCTATAGGCTCATTTCATTGTTAAATGTAGACTACAAAATGTTTATGGCAATACATATAGAGAGAATTAAACATATATTACCATCATTAATTGATCATGATCAGACAGGTTTCATAAAAGATAGAAACACCTACAATTATATTAAAAGAATCCTTGCCTTGATAAATTATGTTGATATAAGAGAGACATGACTCTAGTGAGTCTAGACATCAATCACACTTTTGATTCAATAGATTAGAATTATTTACTGGTGGTACTAGAAGAATATGTTTTTTTATAACAATTCACATTCTTAATTAAAACACTATATGAAAATTCTCTAGCCTATGTTAAGACTGGGTCATGTCTCTATAATTCTGTTACTATTAGAAAAGGAACTAAGCAAGGGTGCTCACTTTCACCTTTACTGTTTGCATTAGCAATTGAGCCTTTTGCTAACAATGTTAGAATGAACACAAATATTAAAGGCATAGTAACTGGGAATTACATAGAAATGAAAATACAATTATTTTCTATTGACGTCTTGTTGAGAATATCTGATAAAGATAAATCATTAACTGAATTGTTCCAAACAATGAACTTCTTTCAAACTATTTCTGCTCTTGTATTTAATGAAATCAAAACTAACATTTTATTAATTAACTCAAATAAAAGGGAATCAAATAATGACTTTAAGTACTTAGCACCTGATAATAAAATTAAATGCCTAGGAATCTTACTAACTAGCAACACTAGAGAAACAATAAATATTAACTATATTCATATACTAAGTAAAATAAAATCATTAATGCAGAAATGGAATAAGATGTTTTATACGATGGAAGATAGGTTGTATATAATTAAATCAATCATTTTCCCCAAATTATTATATTATATATAATCCTTTTCCATCCCTCCTACTAAGAAAATTATATAGTAATACAATAAAATTATGCTGAATTTCCTTTGGTTCAACAATAAGCCTAGAATTGCACTTAACCATTTAAAAGATTGGGAAAAGGGTGGAATTAATCTATCAGATATAGAGATTTATTCATTGACATCTATTAGTAAAACAGTTACTCTAAGGCTGAACTCAAACTATACAGCCAAATGGGAATTAATTCATGAATCTATATGTAATATCATTAGTAACTCAGCCCATAAACAATATAATATAAATCCAACAAAAGTCTTTTATAATGTGATAACATAATATTTAATAAAAGTATAAAAACAAAGTATATAATTATTACTGAAACAATAATACTGTTTAGAAAATATATAAACATGAACCCAGATATAAAGACATTTTTATCTTATAGCTTGTACAAAAGAATGTATAAACTACCTTTGATTCAAATGTAATTAAAGAGCTTAAAGAAAAAGAAGTTATTTATTGGCATCAAGTACTCAATGGCGATACATTGCTCACACTAGATCAAATCTAAAGGAAATTTGAGTTAGATGATAAATTGTGTCTACCAATACAACAAATAAGACAGTACATCATAAATAAGCTGGAACTGATGACACCAACTTTTAAAAATAATATTCCTAAGTTCATAGTGCTTGTGATACTTTTAATAAATAAGAAATTTAAAGAAACAAAGAACTATACCATAATAGTTATTGGAATTATTATAATCAGGTTAATCAAAAGGATTGTGATAAAAATGAAAAAGAAATTATCCTTTTATCACCAAGCCTTACTACCAAGCCAGTTCAGTGGAAAGTATATGCATGGTAATTCCTACATAGATCCTTTCTAACCCCTCATACATTAGAACTAATATAGTAGAAACATATTGATTGTTGGAGATGTAAAAGACATACAAAAGCAGATTGGGAACACATGTTTTTTTGTTTGTCATTCACTGAATAAATATTGGTTTGAAATTAATTATGACTTTCAAACAATTTTAATGATAGTTTTCAGTTAACCAAGTCACTGGTTTTGTTTAATATACCCATACCACAATGTGTCCAAAAATAAAATATCCTTTACTGTGGCCATTGCTTGCCATTGCACATAAAGCCATAACAATTTACTGGAAGAATAAAGCACCACCAACTTTTCAAGATTTCAAGAAAATCAGTCTTCATGTCACAAATGGAAGTAACAACCATAAAGAAAAGAACTGATAGGACAACATCATACATCACTTATTGGCAGAAAGTTGACCAAATATTGGACAAAACAAATTGATCTGATTAGTCAGCACAGCAACTTAATACAAATTTCACATTGTATATGGAAACGTGATGTTATAGATTGTATACTTAGGCAGTTGTATATAGTTTATTTTGTAAATAGTTGACTAGTTGATTATGTTATATTATTTTTATGTTTCACTATTTATGGTTCAATCTATTTGAAGATATGGAAAACATTTTAATAAAACTTTCTTTGAGTAAAAAAAAAGGATCGCCTACAATTGAATCTATTCACGTAGGAGCATGTTTCAGAACTAAAGGCTATTAAATGGGAATGTTTATGCTGTGAGACAAACCAGAAAACAAACTGATAATCCACAAAATCTGACTAATAACTGTAAGCCAAGGAACTTGTAAATAAAATACAAATGTTTATGCTGTCCCTGAATGCCATTTTTTAAAGATTTTTTGTGAGACTGTCTTTTAATTCAACAGCTAACTTTCAGTGTTGTTTGGCATAGTTTTCACATGTTAAAGTGTGCTGAATAAGCTCAACAGATGCATTTTCTGTCATGTATAATCAGAATGAATGGATAATGGAGCAGGCTGGGCTTTCAGTGTATGTGATCTTTGCCCTTTCTCTGCATTTATGTCAGTTTGGAGTTAGTATATTTAAATATGGAGGTGTGAGGGTGCCACGGGGCTTTCCCCTGCTATAAATATTGCTTTTGGTTGGTTCATCTAATTTTTTTAATTTGCATGTATATTTCCATTGATTAGTTCAATTTTGATAAATGTGTTTTGTTTCTGTGACTTTTGGGCATTAAGCATTAAGTTACATAGATAAATCCACTAAGAGAGCATACAGAAACTTTCCTCCCAAATGGAAGACATTTCCACTTAGCAAAACCCAGTATTTTCTGTCACCTCCAAGAGCTACTGTCATTACAAAATCTAAAAGAAGCAAATGTCATGAGAAGCCATTACCTGAGATTGTACATTTTGCCTACCCAACTGAACAGGAGTTCAGTGTCTTGTGTTGAGATAGTTTTTCTATACCATGAAGTAATTGAGTGTTTAAAATCACAAATTTCTCAGTCAGCACAGGGTAATAAGGATGACATTTGATATTTTTTTTCTCTGAAGTTTGAATTGAGGCTTAAAATGTGACAAAATGATAGAAAAATGCACACAATTTTCCTTGCCACAAAAGAACATGCTCACTATCAACTCCTTCTTGCACTGCTGTACCAAACAGAATAGTGGGAGGACCACATTCTTCTGTGTAATGATGAGGTCAACTTCCACGGATACCCAGTCCCAGAAGACTCTGACAAGACAGGATTATGATACCCTCAGATCAAGGAGAGGGACGGAACTAAAGTTCAATGAGTTTGTCAGTATATTAACTTTACCTGGGATGTAGAATTGCTGTAATTGCATTTTTACTGAATTACTTAACTGTAAACTGCATTTTCTTACCGAGAGTTGTATTTTCTGTTTGTGAGTGCTCTATCTGTGGTTTTCTGTTCATTTTTTGAGGTTTCTGTGTTCTAGTCAGGTAGCATAGCCTGGATAGGGGCCTGTTGTTTGTTCTGATTTCCAGCCAAGAAGTGTATCATATAACTGATTTGTTTGCAGTTTCAAAGCATTCTCAAGAGTCTCATTGCTCCTTTATCTGTTTAAAACTTTCATTTAATGGCTCACTGCTGTTTTTCTGCTGTGATAAACATTTCTGTAGTGTTTTCTGCCTAATAGTGTAGCTAGTAGCTGTAATAGTTTCCAACCCCTCCTCCCTATTAGTGTCTTGTTCTTATACTTGGAAGCTTTGTAGTTGACTGCCCCTACTGTTAATTTGATCTGGGACACTGCTCCCAGTCTAGTGTCATTAGCTCATTCTACCTAATACAGAGAGAACATTTGACAAGGCCAACCCACTTAGGTTCTTAACCTTGAATTATATTCTGTTCCTGCTTTCTCACTTTCCACTTTACTAAAAAAAAACTTTGGCTAGAATCTCTTTGTGTTCTGACTGAGTGTGCTTCTCAGTTGACAAGTATATTTTTTTGCATTTTTTGACTGTTCAGAGTTGAATAAAACAATAATTGAATTCACTTCAGAATACAGTTTGAATAAATTGCATTTATTTAAACTGTATTTGCTTTAGTATTAATACACACTGAAGTTTGCTAGCTTGCACTGCACTTTAATTGTTTTTAGTGCTGTTTTAGCTGCTTTTCTGTAAAAAAAAATATTCTAAGCTTGTTTCTTGCCTTTCCTGTAACTAGTCTAGTCCAGATACAGATTTGCTGTATCCAGGACTGTTTGTAAGCTTCTGTGACCCCCAAGCCTTTCTGTATTGGAGGGAAGCCTTCTATCTTATCAGTGGGAGTGGTAAGCACTAAGTAGCTTATCTACCACAAGAGGAGTGGTTTCTGGCCCAGAAATTGTAGTTTATTGGCCGTTTGGGCAGTTTTTCCATCTCTTTCAACTTTCTGGTTTCCTGTCTTTTCTGTAACTAGTCTAGTCCAGCTACAGATTTGCTGTATCCAGGACTGTTTGTAAACTTCTGAGTAGTGCCAAGTCTGGTCTTCAGTTTTTTCCTTAGATCCATGAGTTCTCTCCTCTCCTGCACTTTTACTAGCTTATTAGTCTAGCACTTTACCAGACTTCTTGTAGCAATTATTGTAGCACAAAAAAGTTCTACAAGGAAACCGCTACAGTACTTATTATTAATGTCCACCCCTCCAGGCATGTCTAAAGGTCAGTTCCCTGTGCTTTCTTCTATTAACCTGATGAACTTGGGCATCCTGAGGAAATGTAGCAACTGCCTCATGTACATCGACAACCCTCTCCCCTTACCTCCCAACACTCAGACTTGCAAGAGATGCACTTATATATCCAAATTGGAAGCCAAGCACAATCCCGCCAAGACCAGAATAGCTGGTCAAGAGGAGAAGGTCAACACTTGCACCACACCATATAGAATACATAGCCCTGCAGAACACACATCAGCACTGCCTTCACATAAAAACACAAACCACACACCCACCTTCACAGACTCTCTCAATAAAAATCTACCCAAACAGCAGAGACCTCCAAGGCAGAAATGCACTCGACCACTACAACACAACACTAATCACGAGACACATAACTCTCCTAAACAGTGTACCACTCAACTAAAGCCCCTAAGGCAAAACAGCATGCCCAACACACTAGTCAAAGGTAACTCGATAGTGACGCACACTGATGTCCCACTCACTAGGCTGAATAAGGAGGAAGTAACAGTCAGCTGCCTGTCAGGTGCCAGGATCACCATGTAATACACTCAGTCATGTCCCTCAACAACAGGTACAAATATGACTCTGTCATTGTACATGTGGGTGTGAATGACCTGAGATGTACCTCCCTGGACTACATGAAAACTGACATGGAGAAGGTCTAGGATTATGTAGCCCAGGTGGGTATGACCCTAGCCCTGAGCAGCATCCTACCATCACTGATAATGATACCACAGTACAAGCAGAACATTATTAATTTCAACAATTGGCTAAGTTTCTGGTCTCATTCTAAGGGGATCAAGTATCTGTCTGCCTGGGATGACATGATTGACAGACCTTGATGCTTTGCCAGAGATGGCCTGCATCTGTCACTCCTGGGCTTCCAAATACTGGCCAAGGCTCTTGCCACCCCTATAGTGCCTTTTTTAGGTGGTGTTCCAAAGACCAAATTACCACCATAACAGCGACAAACAAATGCAATCCGAGGGTCATACTGCTCAACGCTAGAAGTCTAAATCTCAAAATGCATTCACTCGAAGCACTCCTTAAAATGGAGAATATTGACATTTGTGCTGTAACAGAGACCTGGTTCAAGGCAAAAGAAAGCACCTCTGCACTATCAGGCTATAACTCATTCCACACCTTTTAGTCCCAGAACTTGGACCGAAGCTCCAAAGGCGGTGGTGTTTCCATATTCATAAAGGATGTGCACACTTCCAGACTGGTAGCCCAACATAAAGCATCAGAGATACTTCAGGTGCAGCTAACATTGGGTAAGACAGAAATTCAGGTTGTAGCCTGCTATAGGTCCCCAACCATGTACCAAGACTCACATTCCACGTTCCTAAGCACCCTGGAAAATATTAGGGTCCAGCCTAACACTCTCATACTGGGTGACTTCAACTACCCTTCCATTAACTGGGAAAACTACTCATGAACCAATACACTTGCCCAATGTTTCCTGGAATTCATTAATTCCAATGCCCTGGACCAGCTCATTCTTACCCCCACTAGAGGTAGCAACATCCTTGACCTAGTTATTACTAACATGGGCAACCGTTGCTCTACACCAATAGTCAACTCCTCCCTGGTTAGATCCGACCACAAACTAATCACCTTGGGAATCCACATCTTTCCCAGCCCCCTACCCTGCACAAAGGTAACCACCATGAAAAACTTCTCCAAAGCTAACTTTGGGCTCCTAAAAGCAGAGGTGGCACTCATGCAAATGGAGAATAGTTGCATGACCGCTGGATCATACGCCAATGCAGTGTACAAACATGTACACAAATGCATGGATCTCGCCATAGAACCAAGAAGCTCTCCTCCAAAAAAGGAAGACATTCTGGTGGTCCCCTGCCATAAACAAACTCTACAACAGAAGGAGGAAACTGATGTGAAATAAGGTGAAGTCCCAAAACTGGAAAAACTCCCTTATCAGCCTCAACAAAAAGTTGGACTCCCTCATCAAATCCTCTAAAGATAGCTATGAAAACAGAATTACAGCAGATAGTAAAGACAACCACAAGGCCTTCTATAGTTATGTAAAGAATCTCCGCTGCAATACTTATTTTTGCTCTGAGCTACTGCAGAATGGTACCTCCTATACTGAGCCAACAGATATTGCCAATATACTGGCCAATAGATTCAGTGCCAACTTTACCCCCCCCCCAAAGGAACAATCACACTACCGGTAGATTGCCAGGCACCCAGTATTACTGCTGCACAGGTTAAAACAGCACTGTCCAAGGCCAATAATACAGCTTATATGGTACCTGACAATATCCCTGGGTGTGTTCTACATGTACTACAGAGTGAACTGGCACCTCACCTGTGTGCCCTGTTCAATCACAACCTCACCTCAAGCTTTGTCCCTACTGAATGGCGCACTGCTACAGTCATCCCTCTCCACAAAGGAGGAGCAACTACAGACCCTGGGAACTATTGCCACATTAGCCTGATGAGTCTGAGATGCAAAGCTATGGAACACATCATCATGGACCTAATAAACAAGGATATAGGGAATCTCCAAACTGTGGATCCCACACAGTTTGAATGTGAAGGGTAGATCATGCCTGCTCAACTTGGTTGACTTCTTTGAGTCAGTCACCAGAGCTGTGGATGAAGGCAAGGTGGTTGATATAGCCTACCTTGATCTGGCCAAGGCCTTTGATACCATTCCCTATTCAGGAATCAGAAAAACTCACTAAGCTATGTATCAACTCCTATATCACTAGGTGGGTTGCAAAGTGGCTCACTGGGTACGGTCCTGGGTCCTCTCTTGTTTGGTATCTACTATTCTGAAGTCCAGGCCAACACAAAGGGACTCTGGCTGACAAAGTTCACAGACAATTGCAAGTTGGGAGCTATTATTAACTCTCCAAGTGATTTTGGCATCCTACAGAAAGGCCTCACTGAAACCAAAGACTGGTGTCAGAACCATGGCCTTAAGCTCAATGCCAAAAAATGTGCCGTCATCCCCTTTGGGAAAAACCCAGTTCCCATGAATTACCACATCAATGGTAGTCCACTAAACACAGTAGGGAATATAAGAGATCTGGGAACACAGGTTGACAGCAGCCTCTTTTCTGACCACCACATTGCCACTGTGGTCAGAAAGTACTTTGATGTGGCACATCTCATTACTAAGGGTTTTGCATCCAGGAAGAAAGAGGTCATTGTCTCCCCCTACTCTTCCCTCATTAGGCCAGTCATCGAATACAATGCCCCATTTGGCATGTACCTCACTAGACACCTGCAACAACTGGAGAGGCCGCAAAAGTACCTCACAAAGAGGATCCTAGGCCTTACTTGTCCTATATGGACAGACTCAAAAAACTCCAACTATACTCTGTCTCATATCACCTACTTAGACGCGATCTCTGCTTGACTTACAAAGCCATGTCTGAACCAGCTCTGTTAGAAATGCTACACCTAAAGAAATTCCAATCCCTCCGCACCACAAACTACAGAGTCCTCAACCTCATTACTACAATCAACAGAACATGCTGGAGGGACAGGTTCATAACCCATTGACTGCCCATGCTATGGAATAAACTTCCCACACATGTCAAACAGAGCACCTCACTGGCACTCTTCAAAAGAAATCTTGATGAGTGGATGTGAAATAGAAAATTCACCCTGGGGATCACTCCAGTGGCTCTACTCAACAGAGGCACTGGGAACTAAGGTCGGGTGGCACGATGCCAGGGTAATCCTATGGGCTAGGCTTGTAAAAGCTCCAGGGCCATTAGCCTAGTACACACCTATGAACCTATGAACTGATCTCCTGGTCCATGACTCATTGCAAGACCTGCACCATCTTTTTGCATAGGGACTATGAGTATATATTACTCTTTCTGTTCACGTACTATAAAATGGCCTGATTTTGTGACATGAACAAGATGAGCCCTGGTCTTGACTTTGCTTCTAATGTTTTGAGACCAAAAAAATGATGTCAATTTTATGTGAAACCTGTTTTTATGTAAATGGAGGTCTTCACTTTTCCTAATCAAGGGAGAAGCCCATGTGTGCTCTCAAACCTGCTAGTGAAATGTTAGTCAGCAGAATCTGTGAAAGGAAAAGACTGCATTAAGATTGGTGGGAGCAGCCCATCACATGAGAGCCCAGTGAGACGGCTCTGGTAACAAAAGAAACTCTATGAGAGCTTGATGACCCTGCAACCACTAAATCTTGCAAATCACTGGAATGTCCATATAGTCAGGCCTGCAGATGGAACCAGAAAGATCATGGTTGTCATGAAGCCCAAGAAGTATGTAGATTTGTAGAGTAATAGACATTCCAAGACCACTAAGTCTTATGACTGCTCATGCCTTGTCTGTATCCTCCCTCACATGGCACCTTCTTTCTTCTAGATAGTGAAAGACATGACTTCCTGGACCCTCTCCATAGGCAAGAATGAACAGTGAAAGGGGTCCAATTCTACTGTGATAACAACCTCTGCAGGAGAAAAGCATCCAGCCAGATTTTTATTTATTTATTTATTTGATATTTGTTAACTGGGCTAATCCGACTGGGCAACAGAGCCCTTTTTCAGTGGAGACCTGAGAAGAAAAGCTCCACAGATAAAGAAATGCAAAAACAAAACATCATACAATATTAACGTACAAGTGTATATACATAGGAGAAACAGAATACAACTTATAAATGAACAAGTTAGAATACAAGAGTAATATTGAGAGTTTAAACAGCCATGGTAAATATTAACTATATAAATTACAATATAAAAAGTTAGATTCTATCTAACAATTACTGTCGGAGAGAAATTCAAGGTTGGTAGAATATCATAAAGACCTTAAATGAGCAGTTGTGGTAAAGTGTGTGAGATGAGAGGGGAAGGGGAGGAGGAGAGGGAATAGTTTAGGTGGCAGTGGGACAAGGACGGATGAATAGATAGAATAGATGAATTCAGAAAGTTCCTTCACCTCTACAGGCTCTGCCACTATGGCTAGCATACTGGTAAAGACTAAACTGCAGCACCTTGCAATAAAACTGTGTCCACGAAGAGCAAACTTAAGGAAACTCCAATGCACACCTCAGACAATGATGTGCTGGAAGACAACCATCATGTTCAGTTAAGTATTCTGGGGATGCAAGGGACTGAGCTACCTGGATAGTCACTATCTGGAACTTGATGTATCAGATGTGGTAGTGAGGTTACTAAAGTCCAGTATGAGGCAGAAACTGACCATATATTTGGAATTAATGGAAGGAGCAAACAGTTCTCTTTTTTAGATGCTTACATTCCAGAACCTTTGCAGCTCAGTTGCTTGCAGATGAATGCTCAAGCGTATTGAGTGCAAGATGCCTGAATACAGAGACTTTATCTCCAAATCTACTTTATTTGTGTTGGTGTGACCTTGGAGTCTGTTTAGAGGTTGTGCTCTTGTTTCCACATTAGGTAATGGAGGGGGCTTGCCCACCCCCTGAAAACAACAATTTCAGTTCACTGCTTGTCATGAATATGTGTTTTTTTTGAGTGAATGAAAGCAAACTGTTGGACATCCGGCAGTTGGGACACAAGTTATTAATGTAAATACAGAAAACCTTTTGCCTTTATCAGATACACATGGTCTACTACTATCTTGAATGTTGTTTGGGCTTGTTCCAGGAACTCTTTGGAGACCACCTGTTTCCTCTGAGCTCTTGCTTGGGGAGGACCTAATAGTTCAACAAATAGCTGTCTGTAATGGTGGTTATGTCTTGTTAGTGAATGATAATGGAGCTCCAAATTAAGGAAAACATAGATAAACCACCCTTACACAAGTGCTGCTATGACTGCTTAGCTGGTGAAGTCAACCTTCTTAGAGACTTCGCCATAATTATAGTGGGAGACAACAGTGCCTGAAATGTAGAGGTCTTGTTGATTTTATAATGGGATTTTTCTTCTTTAGAAAAAGGACAAAAGAGTGGCACCAGGGGCAATCACAATTCTAAAAAGATTTCAAGCGTGCATAAACTTAAGCACTGCTGGTGATTCCCTGCTGGGTGAGGAAAAGTAAACCTATATTTTTGTCTGATTTGCTGATAGAGCTGCTTTATGTTTTACCTGCTCCATTTTGTTTTCTGTTTTATGAAATCTGCTTGACCTGGTGTTTTTGTTCTGTGTGAGAGATTGACACTTAAATTATCTAGGCTGCATATTTCATGTGTTTTTTCATTGATTAAATTGTTTCTTGAGTGATACTTAAATACACAAAAGAATTGTTGGGCCTTGGTCTTTTCTAAAATGATTTCAAGCCTGCATAAACTAAAGCACTGCTGGTGATTCCTGCTTGATGAAGGAAGTAAACCTGTATTTTTTTCCCATCATTTTTCCAGCCAGCCTGTTTGACATGGGCATCCTGGGGCAATGTAGTAATTGCCTCATGTACACTGATTACCACTTACTCTTAAAACAAAAACCCTATGTGAGATGTAATTATACTGTGAAACTGGAGTTACTTCTTTCACACAACAACAAATCAGATATCAAACAGATTGTCAGCATACACTTCACCTCTCACACAAAATAAGGTCACAATGCATAATCCCACATACACGGAGGCACTCACTAGAAGTCTACCAAAAGATCAGAGACCTCCCAAATGTAAACCACTTGTGCACACTGCTATGCAAATAGTAACCAATACACATAAAAACACATGCACTAGTGTCTCAGCAAATAAGGCCCTAAGACAAAACACCTCAAAACCTAATGTCTTAGTCATAGGCAACTCCATAGTGAGACAGACAGATGTCCCCCTCACCAGGCTGGACAAAGAGAAGGTCATGGCCAGCTGCCTGTCAGGTACCAGGATCTGTCAAATCATGCATGTACTCAAGTCTCTCAACAAGTACCGTTATGACTCTGTTATAGTCCATATTGAGGTGAATGACTTGAGGCATTCCTTTCTGCACAATATGAAGAGAGACGTGACTGAACTCTCATTATGTGTTCCAGGCAGGTATGACCCTAGCCCTAAGCAGCATTCTACCTCCACCCAGGATGATGTCACAATAGAAACAAACAATGATTGACTTCAACAACTGGCTTAGCTTCTGGTGTCAGTCCTGGGGGATCCAGTATCTGTCAGCCTGGGGAGACATGGTCAGCAGGCCATACTGCTTTGCCAGAGATGGTCTGTACCTTTCCCCTATAGGCTTTTGGGTACTGGCAAAGGCACTTGCCTCCCCCATAGTGCCTTTTCAGGCAACATCAAAACAACAACATTTCCGATGTAACAAAAGCCACTTGACATAAACTAAAGGTTTTGATGCTTAATGCTAGGAGTCTGAATGGGAAGCTGCACTCCCTGGAAGCATTCCTCACCTTATAAGATGCTGATGTCTATGCAATCACTGAAACATGGTTTAAGGCTGCTGAGAGCACCCTGTCCATGCAAGGCTTCAATGCTATACACATGTTCAGACCTAAAAATATGCATGAAAGAACCCAAAGTGGAAGTGTATCTATCTTCACTAAGGCCAAGTACACCTCAAGACTGGTCAAACAGTCTGACTCTCTCAACTACTTCATATCCAATTAACTATAGGTAAAGTACCCTACCACATCATTGTTATCTATAGGTCCCCCCCACCATGAGCAAAGAAAAGCGCACCACCTACCTGGACTTACTGGGGTCACCATACAGACCAATGCCTTAGTCATGGGAGATTTCAACTATCCCTCCATTGACTGGGAGATGTAGACAAGCACCAACATGCTTGCTCAGAGGTTTCTGGACTTTGTTAACACAAATGCTCTGGAACAGATATTTTGCACTCCCACAAGGGGCTCAAATGTCCTAGGCATATTACTCACCAACATGGGATCACTGCACTCCCCCCCCCCCCGTGTGATGCCCTCCATGGTAAGGGTGGACCATAAATCAGTCTCGTTCAAAGTAACTATTGGACCTGACACCTCCACAGGAGCAAAAAAACTAAAAAACTTTTCCAAAGCAAACTACAACCTACTAAGCAGTGGTATAAAAAGTTTTATATCCCCTGCGATCACAGACAACAATGACTCCTTTGCAGAGGTATACACAAATGCCCTATATAAACACTTAAACAACTGTATAGGCTCAACTGTACCTGATCAAAACCAGGTCCTCCTGAAAAAACAAGCCACCCTGGCGGACCTCAAGTCTAAACAGGTTATATAACAAGAGGAAGAAACTAATGTCTAAGAACAAGAGGGAACTGACTCAGCAGAGGAATAATTCCCTTCACAGCTTCAACAAGCAAATCAGTAATCTTGTAAAGTCCTCTAAAGTGAACTATGAAGCTAAAATAGCATCCCTAGCCAAGAATAATCAGAAGGCATTCTTTAACTATATCCAAAATCTAAAAAAAAATGCCTGGCTATGTGCTGAACTGGTAGTGGACAGCACCACTCATACTGTACCAGAGGAAATTAACAAACTGCTAGCTGACAGATTTGGTGCAAACTCCACCCCCGATCCCCGTCCCCACCAGCCATATTGCAAAGTTTACCTGACATCAGTCCTATGCCTAGTTTCTCTAGAGATCAGGTCATATCTGTGCTCTCCAAAGGCCAAAAACATTGTCTCAATGTAACTAGATAACATCCCAGGTTGCTTACTAAGCAGACTAAAACAGGGCCTAGTGGACCCGCTTGGTGTTCTCTTTAATCATTGCCTGAGAACTGGCTTTTTTCCAGCAGAGTGAAGAACAGCAACAGTAATCCCCTTGAACAATGGGGGGGCATCAACCAACACTGGGAACTGTAGAACCATAAGTCTAACCAGCCTCATCTGCAAGGCCATGGAAAGAATAATCATGGACCTTATCAACAAGGACACAGGCAACCTTCAAACTCTAGACCTAACACAGTTTGGCTTTTTTAAGGGTAGATCAAGCTTTTTTAACCTAGCAGACATATTCAAGAAAGTCACCAAAGCCCTGGATGAAGATGTTGGATGTGTGATGGGGAAGTAAGGGCTAGCTGGCAACATTTTTTTCTGGGAGTGTAATGAGTTGGCAGACTTTAAAGATTCCCTGCAGACTACTCTGTCAGAGATACTGGGTGAGCAAATTGGAGGAATAACTAGGAAAATTATTTTTTTGAGCTATGATACAGAATCAGAATTGCTTAGACATAGTAAGGCCTTGCTGAGTCTAATTATGATGGCTGCAAAAAAAGCAATTACTAGAAAATGGAAATCAAAGACTAAACCAACTGTACTAGAAGCAGTGAAGATAGTAACAGAGGTAAAACAACTGGAATTGTGATATTTAGAATCTTACAAAATGAAAAGCATACAGAATGATACCACTTTAGTTGCAAACAGTTTACATCACCAACACCACTGAAACAAATGTAGTTGCAAACATTATACATCAATTATAAACCATCCATACATTGTCATTTAAGCAATATATGGCTCATTCAAATCCTGCCTCTTAAATCTTGTTCCTGCTCTGCAAATATTGTTCCCACAATTCACATTTTTTCCTATGTAGTTTGCTCCTTCCCTTTTCTAAAGATCCCAATTCCATTTGTTTTATCTCTGTTACTATATTTACTACTACTAGTAAAGTTTTGTCTAGACTTTGATTTCCATTTTCTAGTTATTTTAATAAAAATGTTTCTTGTTAAAAAAAATAAGCCCTGGATGAATATAAGACAGTGCATTCTGCCTGTCTTGACTTAGCCAAGGGTTTTGACACAATCCTCCACTCAGGTATCATTAAGAAACTCTCCTGGCTGGGAATCAACCCTTACATCACTAAATGGGTAGCCACTTGGCTCATCAATAGACCCATCACAAGTGGTGCATCACTAGGATCTGTGCTGGGCTCTTTACTGTTTGGAATCAATTTATCGGAATTCCAGGCCAAAGTAGAAGGCCTTTGGCTTACCAAATTCGCTGATGATTGCAAATTGGGTGCAATCATTAAGTCCCCCAATGATGTTAGCCTATTGCTGGAAGGGCTAACACATGCAAATGACTGGTGCCAAACCCATGGTCTAAAACTAAACGCACAAAACTGTATTATTATCCCCTTTGGCAAAGTGGAATTCCCTGCTAATTACAATATTTTCAGCACCTCCCTAAATTCTAACCCAGTGGTGCAAGATCCGGAAACACAGGTTGATAGCAATCTGAACTTTGACCACCATGTTTCCATAGTGGTAAGGAAAGCCTTCCATGTTGCGCATCTAAAAAATAATGGGATCGCATCCAGGTCTAAGGATGTTATAACTCCACTGTACTCGACCCTCATTAGACCATTAATAGAGTATAGTGCTCTCTCTCTCTTGCATCTACCTCACCAGACACCTGTAGTAGCTGGAGAGACCACAGAGGTTTCTCACCAATAAAATACAGGGACTCCAAACCATGACCTACGTGTATAGACTGAAAGCCCTGACACTCTACTCTGTATCTTGAAGGCTGCTGAGAGGTGACTTGTGCCTGGTCTACAGAGAAATCTCTGACCCTGCCCTGATGGAAATGCTGCACATCCGCAAGTCAAATTGGCACAAGAGTCACTCACTCTAGGGATCGTAACCTAGCCTGTGACATAAACAGCACATGCTGGAGAGACAGATATATCTCCCAGAGATTGACACTCCTCTGAAATAAACTTCCAATTCACATGAAGCAGAGCTCCTCACTGACTCTATTCAAGTGCAACCTAGACAAATGGATGGGAGACTGCAAATTCACCCTGGGGGTGGCACCCATGTCCCACAAAGACAGGGTAGTTGGTGTTGATCATAGACTTGCTCTGTGAATTATGACCATCTAACCAAGGAAAATTTGGACAACTGAGGATTAACATGGCTAGGCTTGTAAGGGGTCTAGGGCTGCTAGCCTAGTAACCACCTATAACCATCAACTGTTGTCAACACCTACTTACATTTTTGCAGGTCACTGACTAGATCCTGGAAGACTTACCCAAAGAGGATATCACCCAAGAAGGGAATTAAAAGGATAGCCTACTACAATTTCATATCTTAAACATAGCCTCAAGCTGAATGCCAAAAAATGCATCATCATCCCCTTTAGGGAGAGTGACATCCCCACATATTATCACATTAATAACAATGTCCTAAGCACACAATCAGTTGTGAGGGATTTGGGCAGCCAGGTTGATAGCAACCTGACGTTTGACCACCATGTTGCTTCCGTTGTACGGAAAGCTTTCCACATGGCCCACCTCATAAGTAAGGGTATCTCATCCAGGGACAAGGAGGTCATAACATCCCTGTATTCTTCCCTTATAAGGCCAGTTATTGAGTACAACATCCCTTTGGTATGTACCTCACAAAGAATACAGCAGCTGGATAGACCACTGAGTTTCCTCAACAGAAGAATCAAGGGCCTCCAACATCTACCCTACACAGATAGGCTAAAAGCCCTGTCCCTCTACTAAGTTTCATGCAGACTCCTCAGAAGTGACCTCTGTTAGGCATACAAAGCAATATCAGACTCCACCTTAATGGGACTGCTGCATCTGTAAGTCAAGCTACATTCGAGTAACCCGCACATGTGACCTCGGCCTGGTCTGTGACATCAATAGGACTTGCTGGTGGGACAGATGTGTGTCCCAGAGATTCCCCCATCTGTGGAATAGTCTTCATCTCCACATCAAGCAGAGTAGGTACTCTCATTATCCCTTTTCAAGCGCAACCTGGATAACTGGATGGGAAACAGAAAATACACCCCTGGGATTCCACCTGTGTCCCTGCTGGACAGGGGCTTTACTTGAATAAACATGGGCTAAACTCTTGGCTAAGCTTATAAGGGCCTCAGGGCCAATAGCCTAGTAACTTCCTATGATCCTAAGACAATGCATCTAGTTCAGGCATATCCATTAGCCTGCTCTCATAGCAATAGCAGTAGACCACTTGAAAACTCAATATAGATGTTGCTATAAAGGTCTTTAAAAGATGCCCTTTGATCCTAGATTTTGGAAATTCTGTCAGCTTCTCCATAGCCTGCCTCAGAATAAAGAACCAGAATATGGACAGTTGTGGCAATCAATTAAAGGTGTATATTCCTAAAGGAGTAGAGGAGGTATCCCCCTACTAGCCTTGTCCAAAGTCTAAAAGCCATTACCAGGCAGCAAAGCTGAAAGGTGCTGTCATCTATGTGCTAGACTAATGAGATAATGTAAGAGTATGCTCTGAGATGCTTATTGAGAATATCACTCTAGTTCAAGAGGGAACTGCAGAAACCAATTGTTTTCCTGGAAATAAGGGAGTGGAAACCAAATGCTTCCAGTATGCATATCTAGCATCCTTCTGGACATGCTTTATTGTTGGATGGCAAAATTCCTCATCTTTCTTTCCTAATTAGTGGTTAAAGTGCTTCTAGAGGAAAGGCAGGATGTTAAAATATTGGACACCATAACCTTGAATCCCTCTTCAGAAAAGAGGCCTTCTGGAAGAGAGCTACAGTAATGAGAAACAGTATCTTGTTTGTGTTTGATGCAATCTACTAAACGTTTTTCCTAGTATATAGAGATTATACCTCTCCTGTATCTCCGGAGTGGGGGTAGGGGGAAATTAGGCTAAGAGTATGAGGTGACAAGTGTCCAAAAGATGGGTACTAGGTTTTGGGTTACTAGGTACTAGGATTAGAAGATCGGCATGTCAGAGGAATCAGAGGGGCTTACAAGGCCTGCACAGAGCTTGGCACTTGTATCTGCCCATAGTCCTTAATGGTGTGTTCCTGGACCTGCAAAGACAAGTCCCACTATGTGTTATAGAATGTGTTTGTGTGTCTAACATTTGTGGTATTAGTATGGGCCCAGTTATAGCAGGAGAACTGATCAGTATCTCTTTAATTCCAAATAGTATGCCATGCACAACCAACAAGAGGTCTGGGGATAAGATTCAACAGTCTTGAGTGCTACCACTATTGCAGGCTCCATGTCAGTTGACCAGGGGTGCTTAGGCTCTAGATGAGAGGTGAAATTAATACTCTAAGATACACTCCCACTGTGGTTTTTGGGAGTGCACCATTCATAGCGCTTTCATTATCAGTTAATAACAGGTGGTAAACGGACTCAACAATTGTAAAGTAGGAATCAACAACTGGAAAGCCACACAAGGCTACTTTGAAGGCAGGCTTAGTGAGAGGTTTTGATCAATTTTTGTCCTCCAATTTTCCTATCTTCTGTCTCTAGTCTAGCATTGACCCGAGATCTCAAGACGGACCCTTCTATTAATCCAAGTAATAAGCACTTCCAAAGCCACCATATTCAAGGAATTTTTTAGCTCTCAGCTTCTCTCTTCACCTCTTGTATGATGTGATTAGACTGAAATGCTAGCACGTGTGGTAGTGTTTCATGTGATGCGGCTTTTCAAGTAGTAAGGGAGTGCAGGTCCTGGTTTAAGTTCTCATGAAAGAATGAATGAACACTTTGATGGTTTTGATATTTTAGGAATCAGGTAGGAGAACTTTCTTATGACAATGGTTAAAACCAAAATCCAAAGGCTATGAGTAACATACATAAAGTGAGAGTGCAGGGACTAAGTAGGCCCTGATGTGTGACATCATAATATATCCCAGATGGGGGAGCTAGTGCCTCTGACTATGTGGATAACACAAAATTCTACGAAACCGGGGATAACAAAAGAGGCAATCCCAGCAACTACTAACTAAGTAAGGTCTCTGAAATCACATCATCTGATCACAGAATTTCAGAGTTACAGGCCTTAGTGTGCAAACAACCTTCTGTGGTTTTCCATAAGAGAAGTTTTGCTGAAGAGAAGACCTTCATTTACACCAGAGGCAACATCTGAGGGAACACTCATCTCACGGTGTACTTTTAAAAAAAATTGACAAACTTCTCAATACTCTAGAGGACAAAGCAACTTGGATATTACTTGTAAAATACTACCTGTCTAAGAAAGATAGATCAGTTGTTGGTTTCATTTAACATGGGAAACAGTATTTAACAGCGAGCAAAGAGACCATTCAAAATAGCTAGACAACTGTATATGCCCTTCATAAGGATCAATGCTGCATTACAAATTGGCAAGAAAATAGCAAAAGGTGGACATCAGTCCCCAGCGTAACTTTTTTTCAGCAGTTAGATGTTTCTATAAGCATGTGGAGACACATTCTCAAGATGTGCCTGTTAGGGGTGCATGGCTGTAAAGAGATTGCATTTACACCCTACTCTCAGCTTACTAAACCCTCAACTGGATAAAACAAAGCACTGAAAATTTTAGCTTGTTGAAACAAATTTTTTTTTTACAGGATGGTATCCCCCATCTTGTGTCTCTATGGCTTCCTTGCCTATATATACTAATTCCATGGTCACACAAGAACTGAGAAGAAAGAAAAGCCCAAATACTTAGAATCTTTGCCAGCACTCAGCAGAGACTGTGGTGGTAGTGATTACCAATGTAAAAAGTGATCTGGAAGTTCAACATCAGGTAAAAGAAATTAATAAGTTTAAACTCATCAACTGTACACTCAACCAGATGTAGGGAGAATATTTCAAATGGTTGAGGTGCTGATGCCTGAGAACCATTTTTCTACTTTAACAGAAATAAACTGCTGGATATCCAGTACTACAGATGTCCTTTCTTATCACTGTTGAGTATTCCTTACAAAAGGGGTATCCTTCCAAGGATAGCCATATGTCTGGCCAGCATACCAAAGCCGTAGGCCCTTCTAATTGCCATACATCAGACTTGTATCCAACATCTAAGGTGTAAGGTACATAAGTGACTTACTAAATCCGCAGAACTTCTTTGCTTCCATTATGAATGCTGATTTTGAGTTTGGTCTGTTAGTTGTTTGTCACCTCGTTTCAGCTACCGAGCCGAAGGCAGATAAGTACCCCACTAGGGATCCTGCCTTCTTTTTCCCTTGTTTTGATTACTTGTTTTACATGTCATCCAGAAAGGGGGAATTTGAGTGTGAGAAGCAGATTCTCCAAAAAGACAGACATGAACAGTACCTTTTCTGTTTAGGTGCCAACCATGATCAAACTAAGTGTGACATTTGCCAGGCCTTGGTAACCCAAGATCCTACACAGCCATCTGTCCTTGTTATCAGTACATTTAAAAACCAACATCTGAAGTTGTTAGCTCAGGGAACCATTGCTTCTGATTCTACCAGTCTGGGTGTTCAGCCCCTTACCAAAAAGAAGTCCAAAAAGCTGTGTTTATAGAGACTTCTGCTGTCCAGCGTCTGCCAGATGTTTCTGTAGAGCTGGAAGTAGAACCCAAGGACTTCCCAGTTCCAATGCATGTTCACAGTGTTGTGACCCCACTGGAGGCAGGCATGGGGCTGGATATCCACATGTCCACTGAGACTGAGACTAGGAGGCTGAGGAGAAGGGGGAGACGCAGCTTAGCATACAGTGGATATAAAATGTG
The DNA here is from genome assembly GCF_019279795.1 of Protopterus annectens. Taxonomy (NCBI): domain Eukaryota; kingdom Metazoa; phylum Chordata; order Ceratodontiformes; family Protopteridae; genus Protopterus; species Protopterus annectens. Next base: position 1,296,490,924 of record NC_056743.1, on the reverse strand, counting down.
TACACACCCCTGTTAAAATGCCAGGTTTTGTGATATAAAAAAATTGGGACTGCAATAAATCATTTCAAAACATTTCCCACCTTTAATGTGACCTATAACCTGTACAATTCAATTGAAAAACAAACAAATCTGCTAGGGGGAAAATATAAAAAATAAAAAATGTACAACAAGCTGGTTGCATGTGTGCACACCCTTAAACTAATACTTTGTTGAAGCACCTTTTGACTTAATTACAGCATTCAGTCTTCTTGGATTCACCTGCAATCAATTAAAGAGACTCTGATTAACCCCAAATAAAGTTCAGCTGTCCTAGTAGGATTTTCCTGACATTTACTCAGGTGCCTGCTACAGCAAAAGCCATGGTTTGCAGAGAGCTTACAAAGCATCAAAGGGATCTCATTGTTGAAAGGTATCAGTCAGCAGAAGGGTACGAGAAAATTTCCACAGCATTGGATATACCGTGGAACACAGTGAAGACAGTCATCAAGAAAAGGAGAAAATATGGGACAACAGTGATGTTGCAAAGAACTGGAAGTCCCTCCAAAATTGATGAAAAGACAAGACAAAAACTGGTCAGGGAAGCTGCCAAGAGACCTACAGCAACACTGAGGGATCTGCAGGAATTTCTGGCAAGTACTGGTTGTGTACTACAGGTGACAACAATCTCCTGTATTCTCCATATATCTGGGCTACGGGGTGGAGTAGCTAGACAGAAGTCTTTTTTTACACAGAAAAACATCCAGGCCTGGCTAAAATTTGCAAAACAATACATCAAGTCTCCCAAACACATGTGGGAAAATGTGTTATGGCCTGATGAGACCAAGGCTGAACTTTCTGGCCACAATTTCAAAAGGTACGTTTGGTGCAAAAACATTTTGCATCCCCAAAAGAACACCATCCCCATGGTGAAGCATGGTGGTGGCAGCATCATGCTTTGGGGTTGCTTTTCATCAGCTGGAACTGGGGATATAGTCCCAGTAGAGGGAATTATGAACAGTTCCAAATACCAGTCACTTTTGGCCCAAAACCTTCAGGCATCTTCTAGAAAGCTGAAGATGAAGAGGAATTTCACCTTTCAACATGACAATGACCCCCAAGCATACATCCAAATCAACAAAAGAATGGCTTCAGCAGAAGAAAATTAAGTTTTCAAATGGCCCCAGCCAGACCTAAATCCAACAGGAAATCTGTGAGGTGACCTGAAGAGGGCTGTGCACAAGAGATGCCCTTGCAATCTGACATATTTGGAGTACTTTTGCAAGGACAAGTGGGCAAGTATTGCCAAGTCAAGATGTGCCATGCTGATATACTCCTACCCAAGAAGACTGAATGCTGTAATCAAATCAAAAGGTGCTTCAACAAAGTATTAGTTTAACAGTGTGCACATTTATGCAGCCAGCTTATTGTATGTTTTTTATTTTTTATATTTTTCTCCTAACAGGTTTGTTTGTTTTTTCAATTGAATTGTACAGGTTATAAGTCACACTAAAGGTGGGAAAAGTTTTGAAATTATTTATTGTGGTGTCAATTTTAAATCACAAAAACCTGGCATTTTAACAGGGGTGTGTACACTTTTTAAATCAACTGTATCTGAAGCGTTTAGGAAATTTCCCAGATTCTTGTGAGGGAGGAAGTCCCTGGTTCCATTATTGAGGTTATGCAGGATACATAACTTCCTAGTCTTGTTAGGGCAGAGGTTCCTCTTAGAAAAAATAAATGACCAGGCATGTGCTCCCTTTTTCAAAGGATCACCATAAACAGCATCCCCTCTTGCCATCTCTTCCACTCCTTCTAAGAGGCTCAGGGCTTCTGATTCTTCTGATGAGGAGTAAGAGCTGGATTCCGGGGAGGAGTCCCTCACCTCCCAGACCCATTCACCTCTTGCCTTGGCATCAGTTGAGGATGATACTCTTTCTCCTGATTCCCTATTGAGGAGTTGTCCTATGGGGCACCATTGTTAAAAGGATAGAGAATTTCCAGTAGGGAAAGTTCTCAAACGTCTGAACCAAGAAGAAGTATTATCACCTGTTAGAAATGGACTTTCCTAGGCCTTCTGCAGTGCCCCTGATACGGAAGCCCTCCTGGATACTTTAACTTCTACTTTTTCTGAAAAAACTGACAGGTTTCACAAAATCCCTGCAGCTTGAAAATGTACAAAAATGTTCTGATCCAGCAGTGATTTCCTTCTTCACTGATAAGCCTTCTAAGCTGACTCCCTCACCCAAGCTTTTGTCTTCTGAGAAGAGCATTATGTGTATAGACAGGTATGGTAAGAAGGTGTATACCTCTACCTCCTTAACTTTTACGGCCATACATTATAAGACCCATAGCCCAGATATCCTTTGGTTCTGTTGTCTAAGCTTGGGGATGTATTAACTTCTGCTTCACTGGTTGTTCCTCATTCCATCAAATGCAGATCTGATGTGAATTTTCATTCTATCCACAACTTGTGAGTTTGGTTCTGATCATCGCTACTGACTCAGCCGCTACCATAGCTCGTGGTAACCAAAAATCTCTTGAGATCATCCCTTACCCATAATGCACCTATCCCAGTTACCTCAGATCTCATTTGCCGCTTTAGGAGTTAGACATGGTAACCAGTGCACTTAAACAGATAAGTGTTTGATTATTTGATATTTACTTAAAAACGTTTAACAAAACTTTTTAAAATCTTTCTACAGTATCCCTTTTTCTGTTTTAAAACTCCTCTTACACTTTTCATACGTTAGTACCCTTTGAATACTATTGGTAGTATTCTCTTTCTTCTAGACATTGGTGTAGGCTGCCAGTTATCATTGCTGACAATTCCTTTTCTATTTCCTTTATCTCAGGGAAAAAAAGCAGTTTAAATTCTTATTCTTAAATCTTGCCTTTTTTCAGTTACATCTAACAGTGGGCATGTGAATGCTTTTGTGTGTGTGTGTGTGTGTGTGTGTGTGTGTGTGTATGTGTGTATGTGTGTGTGTGTCTGTGTATGCGCTGTGGGTGTGGGTTGTGTATGAGGTTGTTTGTTTTTCAATTGAATTATACAGGTTATAGGTCACATTAAAGGTGGGAAAAGTTTTGAAATTATTTATTGTGGTGTCAATTTTTATATCACAATGGCAGAGAAAGAGAAAGACCCAGCTGGGTTTAAATGCTGTGAGAAGTGTGGTTATAAAATACCTTATTCTGACTCACACTGTCTTTGCATGTACTGCTTGGGACCTCTCCATCTGCAAGAGGATTGCTCCATCTGCCTTTCTTTTAGTCACAGAGCTCTTGTTGAAAGAAAAAAATAAATTAATATTGAAAGACTTAATTCCATCTTCTTTTCGTGTAATGGTATCTAGAACGTTTGAAAAATTAAAGGGCAAATCTGACCTTCCTAGACCTTCTTCTTCCTTCCGGCTTTATGAGAAGGCCAAGTAGAGAAGTGCTTCAGTTCCAACGTCTCCTTTGGTTCCGACAGCTAAGAAATCTAAATCTTTGGTTCCATCCTCTCCATCAGAACAAACTTCAAAAAAAAGTTGAAAACCTCAGTTCTGACTGATCTATCAGACCCAAGAACAGAAGCTAGTCCTTTGGCAGAACCAACCCTTTCGGCTCTGAAGACACATGAAAAAAGACATATTTTGGTGTTGAGATCCTCTGATCTGACAACACTTTTACAGAATTCAATGAAAATTCTTCCAAGAACAAGTTATTTATGCTCCATTGATCCCTTTCCAGAGAGACTTCCATCACAATTCTTGGAGAGACCTAAATCGCCTTCTGTGATGCTAGCTCATTCCTCTAAACGTCTAACCGAAGACGATGTGGAGAGACTGGTGAGAAAAATCATTTGGGTGCGAGGTATAACAGGATCCACTGTGGCTCCTACTCCAATGGGTCAAGGATTCCATTCTTCAGCTACTCCCCCTTTACGTCCTCTTCTAACTTCACTTGAAGGCTTAGAGTCTACAGTTCCAAGCTACCCAGTGCCGTCTGTGTCTGAACCAAAGATATATTTATCTTCAGAACTGATTTTTGCTCTGAGCTTTTTGGTTCAGTCGCAAACAGAGACCTCTCATGGCCACATCTGTCCTGCCAGCTCTGAGGGTCTAGAGTCAACTGTTATATTTTTAGAGCCTTCTCTGCACCTTGGAGCTTTGACACTGATCAGCTCAGCTCCAGCTTCTGCTTTGAGAAGGATCTCTTTGGAGTGGGATGTGACCTCGGTTCCTAGACCTGCCCTTTTGGATCTGGGGTCCCACCCTTCTCTGGGTGAATCAGATTTCAAGGCTATGGAGAGAGCTATGACTGTGTGTGGCAGTCAGTCAGCCCTTTCCTACTTGGAACCCACATCCCTGTCACACCTAACTTCAGAGTCTCAACCATTGACTCGATAATGACAGCAAGTACCCAAACTTCAGGACTCCCAAAAGGGAATATCCTCTTCTTCTAATACTTACCAGATCATCCCACTGAGGAGGTCCTTAAGAAGAGGAAGTGCAAAAGGAAGCATTTGGTCTCTCTGAAGAAATCTATCACAGAAGACACGGACTTTGATGAGGGAGAAGGATCCCAAAGAGCACCTCCTGATGATGTCTCCTTGGGAGACATCCTAGAAATCTTAAAACAGAGAGGTGTTTGAAAGTCCAGAAATCCTTCATCTGAGGAGTCAGTGTACTGTAGGCTTTTGGTACCCACCCATCTACCTCCTGGGTAACTCCGCCCACCAATAAGCTCATTGAGTTGATCTCTCAGTGACACCATTGAACCCATTCCCCAGAGACCTGAAAAAATTATCACTGCCCCAGAGGATAAACAATTCTGGTCAAAAGGTTTGCCTGCTGCTGCCATGGACAGCAACAAAAAATGAACTAGCTGCGGAAAGTTTCTCTATTCATCCACCCAACAAGGAGTGTTGGGAGATGGATAGGTTTGGGAAATGGGTTTATGTTTCAACAACATTTGCATAGCAGTTCTTGAATTTCTTGGCAAGGGTCACCAGACTGCAGAGGGTTCTGATTAAGGAGCTTCAGATACCTTTTCAGGATCCGTCTCTGAAGAGGTTCAGGAATCTGTTGCCTCTCAGTTGCCTACCCTACAGTACACATCCAACTTGTCCATGAGGATCATTTATCATGTAGCTAAAGGGCCAAAAAGAGCCGTTGCCATCAGGAGACATGCCTGGATGCACTTATGTGATTTTGTGGAGCCCTTCAAGTCTTTGTCCGTCAATGCTCCTTTTGACGGTACATCCTTGTTTGGCCCTAAAGTGAAAGAAACTTTGTTCAGGTATGAGAAAGATGGAAAGATCCTGTCTGCCATGGGTGTATGCTTTTTTACTCTTCAACAATCCTTTTCAAGGAATCAGTGAAGTAATGGAAAGGTGTGGTTCAAGAAGTCCCAAGGCTCTTTTCAAGACAGTGGAGATGGTTCCTCCAGGGGCAGAGGGGGGATCTTCAATGGAAGACACCACCGTTACAGCAGAGGAGGCCCATAAAACCAAGGGTACACAAATTCTTTCTTTGGTAAACCTTTTCAGCACTAGTGATATGAGGCCCAATTGTCTTCCTCTGGAGGCAGATGAGGGTTGACTATCCCTGCACAACAGAGCCTGGCTAGAAATAACATCAGATACATGGGTGCAGAGGATCATTTCCAGAGGTTATATTATACTATTTCCCTTCACCCCCCCCCCCATTTGCAAAAGAATCCCCTATGTCCTACCCAATCAGAGAGAACAAGCAGTATTACTAACTCAAGAACTGCTAGAAAAAGAGTCATCCAAGAAGTCCCACCAGACCAGAGAAAATACAGAACTAACTCAAGATTTTTTTTTAGTGACAAAAAAGACCAGGGACTGGAGAACAATTTTGGATCTCCATGTTTTGAACAAGTCAGATCAACAAAGTTCCAGATGGTCACAGTTCAGTCCATTCTTCCATTTTTAGAACAGGACAACTGGATGTAGTCAACAGACCTTTAGGATGCATACTACCATATAAAGAAGGAAGGCAATCCAGAAGGTTCCTCCATTTCTGGCTAGGAGACAGTGTCAATTTAGAGTTCTGCCCTTTGGTCTCACCACTGCCCTCAGGGTGTTCACCAGGTACATGGTAATAGCGGCTCACTTGAGACTGCTGGGATTACGGGTGTTTCTGTACTCATATAAGTGGCTCATTACCACTCCGACCAGGAATAAATCATTACAGGCAAGACAGCAGGTTCTCCAGATATGTTCCTATCTGGGGATAACCATAAACTATGAAAAATTTCACCTTGAACCAACTCAGACCTTAGAGTTCATAGGAGCTATCCTGAACACGAAGACAACAATACCCTCTCTTCCCCAACTGAGACTACAGAAAATCAGATCACAAGTCATGAAGATGATCAATAGCAAGAAAATATCTACACATCTAATTCTACATGCCTTGAGTCCATGGTGGCAGCTATAACTCTAGTCCCCTAGCCAGATTTCATATAATAATTTTACAATGGCTGCTTGCAATACAATGGTCAATACTATACCAACCATTGTCAACTTTGACTACAGTCAACAACATTTGCAAAAGAGATTTCAAATGGTGGATTCAATTGGATCAAATTCTAAAAGGACATCCTTTCACCTCCTTTCAACCCAAGGACACAGTGACAACATACACTTCCTAGTTGTGGGGGCATTATCTGGAGAACACTGTCCAAGGGACTTGGTCCCCCATAGAGGCCAACTTGCATATCAATGTCTTAGAGATGAGAGCAGTGCTTTTATCATTACAGGCCTTCCAGGATACTCTCCCTTTAGGGACAATTGTGATTAAAATGGACAACATGTCAGTAGTTTGGTACATCAACAAGCAAGGAGGAATCAGGTACTATCCCTTGTGTTGAGAAACTCTCAGAGTGTGGCAATAGGCAATCTCATCCAACTGCTTTTTTATTGCAGTGCACATTCTGGGGAAGTCCATTGTGATAGCAGACAAACTGAGGAGATGCATACTCCTGGCTCATGAGCGGTCTCTCAATCCAAAATTGATGGAGAAAAAATTCCATCAATGGAGCCAACCTTGTTGCAATCTTTTCTGCCTCTCCCCTAAACAACAAATGCAGCAACTACTTTGCCCTAATCCCACCTCAGGGGTTATTACCAAAGGATGTTCTTGTCCCCAGTTGGCCCTCCAGTTTTCTTTATGGCTTTCTTCCAATTCCTCTAATTCTGAAGTTTGTACAGAAAGAAATCAGGTTGAAGAGCAAGGTAATCCTCATTGCACCTTATTGGCTGCAGCAGATTTGGTTTCCCTTCCTTTGGCCTCATCTAATTCACTGGACCTGGTTCCAGATCTCCTGTCCCATCTGACAGGCATGGTCCATCTAGATATCTTAAACCTCAAGCTAACAGTTTGGTTTCACCAATTCCATTAATAGCCAGACAATCTATGCTCACTTCCCCTGTCCAGCACATACTTTTGGCCTCTCACAAATCATGTACATGTAAACTTTATAACAATAAATGGAAAAGGTTTGTCTTTTAGGCATGTCAAAATAACGCTGACCCTTTTTCGGCACCTGTTAGTAAGAGTCTCAAATTTTTAGCCTCACTATTCAATGAAGGGGCTTTGTCTTCTACTATTAAAGTTCAATTAGCAGCTATATCCAATTTTCATATTGGATTTGAAGATTCATTGCTTGCATCTCATAAACTTTGTAAAGCTTTTTTGAGAAGTACTCTTTTAAAGCCTCCTTACAAAATCCAACCCCTCCTTGGGACCTGAACTTGGTGTTGCAAGCAATCATACAACCTTTTGAACCAACAGCATATTGTGATCTTAACTTTCTGTCCTGAAAAACTATTTTCTTAGTAGTTATAACTTCCACCAGAAGGATTTAAGAAATTTAAGCTTTGTCTTGTAAACCATCATATTTGATTTTTCACAAGGATAGGGTTGCACTAAGACCCAAGACCTCTTTTCCACCAAAGGTGGTTTCAGATGTCAATATCAATCAATCTATTAACCAACCGGTTTCCTTCCCTAAATTTGCTAATAAATGTGAATATTGCTTACATTTATTAGATTTTCGTATATAATTAAGGTTTTATCTTCACAGAACAAAATGTATCAGAAAATCTGACCAGTTATTTATCTCTTGTTCAAATAAAAAACTAGGAAGACTTGTGAGCAAAGTGACATTAGCTTGATGGCCAACAGATTGCATTTCTTTCATCTACAACAAATTGGGGATTGCTTTATCGAAACCTTTAAAAGCACTTTCAACTAGAGCTGTAGCAACTTCAGATGTCTTTCAATCTAAAGCTTCCATGGATGATATTTCTGCAGCAGCAACCTGGGCTACTCCCCATACTTTCATTACTCATTATAAATTCGATCTGGTGTCCAAGGGAAGAGCATCATTTGGTTCAATGGTACTCTAGAACATTCTTCCTTGACACCACCCAGGGTCTAAGGTAGCTGGGGACTCTGTCCCACAGGTTGAGGATGGAATGAAAATTGACATCATCAGATAAAGAAGTTATGTATTTGTGACGATTGGGGAGAGATGGGCGAAGAGGCTGCCAGCCTAGTCAAATAGAATTTGATATATAATTCTGGCATTTGTAAATAAATGTAAAATACAGGCATGTTTTCTTGAGTGTAAAAGAATACTGTGAAATGTAGAACTGCAAAATATGTGACAACATTGCACTCCACTGGCCCAGTGAAGCATGTTGTAACCCTTTCATGTTAGAATTTGGCTCCAGTGAGTCTGGATGAAGGTTTCATGCCCATTGTTTTAAGGCTAAAGTTTATGACCAGAATTTACATTTGGAAGTGCTTTATTGCTCTGGTTTATGCTAGAGTGTATATGTGAAATGCCTTGTATTATTGTAGTTTACTGAGCAGATGTTAGCTTGCTAAATAATGCAGTTTGTGGCCTGAGAAAACCTAAGTGTCAAAATGATGTAATTTGGGAGAGCCTCAGCAGAGCTGTTGGTTAGTGTTTAAAAACTATTGTTCAGCAAGAGACTTGGAGCATTTTGATCTTGGATATCTACTCTGCCTAAGCTGACATGTAAGTTTTAGCACTATGATTTCTTGTAGGAATAGTTAAAGCTAGTAAAGATTAATTAAGTATTTTTCTTTGAAATCAGACCTGTCCTACTGTATTATTTTAAGTTTCTGTGTGATCTCTGAACTCTTAGATATCCCTGTGGTGTAATAGTTTTGTCTTGTGTTTTAATTATTCATTATTAAATATTTTTAAAACCTTCTACTTGTGGCTGGTTTATGTAGATATAAATTATGCTTTTGAGTACATTATATATTTATAATGTTTACTGTCTAAGCCCTTCCAATAAGCCTAGACTGAATAGTCACATTACCATTGGATTATAATATTGCACAGTAATAATTGGACACCCTTTCAAGGGCCTTTTAGTAGTTGATATTATTAGCTGGGTGGTGACAGTAATTACTACTGTATGGTCTGGGTAAAGGGGCACAGCTGGAGAATCTGTGCCAGCCTTTCCCAGTCTGTGAAGTTGTATAAATACTTATCTCAAAGTGTGTGTGTGTTATTTCAGCTACTTGGGCAGGGACACGAAGCACTGGTTGGACAGAAAGGGTACTGGAGGTTTTAGCTTGCCCAGCTAGGCTGAGACCTGGACCCTATAGCTGTGCCAGTGGGGAGTCTTATTGGGGACCTGGTGAGTAAGGGAGCAACCAGCCCCAGAGTGACTGTGATCTCTGTGTGCACTTAAGGGAAATTGTACTTTACTGTGTGTATTAGTTATCCTTTCCTCTTCTCGGAGACAACCTCGCTGGTGTTAGTGGTGAGGATTGAGGCTCCTTGATTGCTGGGCCAGGGCACGGCCATCACATTATTCACCATAATATTCCATCTGTGTTGTCCATTTTCTTCTTCAACTCCCCTCCCTCCAACCCTCCATATCCCTGGATTTCTAGAGGAAAGGACTACTAACAGATTATTATCCTTGGTGTGTAACTGTGATTCCAGGTATAGTTTCAATGAATGTCTTATCACTACCCTTTCCTTTGATCTATCAGTCAACTCAATCTGAGGTAACTGGGATAGGTGAATTGTGAGTAAGGGATAAACTCAAGAGTTTTTTGGTTGCACCAAAATAAGGAAACTACACTTCTTCGTTCCTCATAAACATCCAGTAAAGAGTCCGGTGACACTGGAATAACAGACTTTATTAATGAACTTAAGCTTCTTTGCGAGCTTTTCGTCAGTTTAAAATTCACCAACTTCCTCAGAAACACTGAGAAGTTTCCTTTTTCCGTGGAGTCTTTTTTTTGGTTGCCACAGGCTATGGTAGTGGCCAAGTCAGTTTCAAGGATCGGAACCAAACCCATAGGTTGAGGAAGAATGAAAATGAACAACGCAGATGGAGTGTTATGGTGAGTCCATAACTTCTTTTTATGATGATGCTGATGCCTCTTGTAGGGTGGCTGTGCCAGTGTCAGTTATCAGGAGGTATTCTTAGCAGAGGTTGCAATCTCTGTCTGAAGATATTAAGGCCAAATTGTTGGACACTAAGAATCTATTTGGTTCTACTGCTTCAGACCTCTTTAAAACCTTGCAAGATAAAGGGGAGGTTATACGGGACTTTAAGCAAAATTTTCTCTCCCATATTCCTAAGTTTCAGAGGAACTACCCTTATAAGACTCCTTTAGCATACAGACATCCCAAGCAACACTTGAAGGTAACAGACCTTCCAAGAGAGTGTTTCTTAAGAAGGCTGCTCAGGATTCTATAGGTCAGAAGTAATCTCTTCTAGACAAGTCTGGCTCGGTCTGATTTTCAACCTTCTTTGCCCTTTGACAAGATTCCTCTTTCTCACTGGCTGACACTGTCCTTTCCAGTTTGGCAATACATCACCACAGAATCTTGGGATGGTCATCATATTGTCAGGCAGTTTGAGCTGCCTTAGTTTATACAATTTATTTAGTATTCATATATATTTTTGAGTCTACTTGATATGGTCAGCATTTCACAATGTCAAAATTCATATCGCCAAGACCATATGATCAACATTTGAAATGTCGACCATACAAGTAGGACATAAAAAACAAAAACAAACTTACCTTAACACTGCCAGCAGGGGGGCTTCCCCCCACCACACCCCCTGGAACTTAAATATACCAACTCAGAGATCGCACTACAGTGCAGAAGTGGAAATCTTTCCATTCTGCACTGTAGGAGATGTTCCATGGTCGACATTTCAAATGTCGATCATATGGTCTCGGCCATATGAATGTCGACATTGTGAAATGTTGACCATTTGAAGGGGGCCCATATTTTTATATATATAGATATATGCATGTGTATTTATATATGTATTCATTTGTGTAGGAGTCTATGTGCTTTTGTCTTTAAATGATGTAGTGTTTGTGATTAGACTGGTTAATTAATTGATTGATAAATGAGATAATTCAGTTAAAGAGTTTTATATATAAGGCCTTGTTTAACTGTTTTAAAAAATGTTAAACCCAGAAGGTGTAAGCTGAGGCACTAGTTCAAAGTTTTATGTTCACTGGTCTCAAATAAAGCTGCTTCCATGTGCCAAGTGGTGTTTTCATAATTTGGAGTGCGATGGAGTTGTTATTGAAATTTGTGTGTGTAAAAAAAAAAAAAGCTCAAGCTGGGCAGACTAGAAGACAAGCTTTACTACCACAGAAGAGTACATTCCTCTCAGGCTTTCAAGGATCAACAGTCAGTTTATACTTTCCTTTGCTGGGCAGATAAGTTCCATTTGGGAAAAAAAACTTCCATTTTCTTAATTGTGTTGATGTTTCATTACTTTCCTCTTCAGAAAAGTTATTTTAATGCTAGGACTCGTGCGTTTTAACAAGCTGTCTTAAGACCATAACATACTTTAAACAGAGTAACATAAAACTGGATACGCTGACTGTTGGATAAACTGCTCGTACACAAGGATGCGAGAATTAGTTTATTATATTCCACACGAACACAAATAAATAAATGGTTAAGCGCTTTCAACTGTAAATCACAGTCTTCATCAGAACAATTCCTGTATAGTCCTCTTCCTTTTTATACACATCTAAATTGAATAATTAATTAAAAATTGGTTAAAAAAACGCCAAAAACTTTAAAGGTACACGTTTCATTACAAACTGCTTATCTGACATAAAATCCTTTAAGTGATATAAGCAGTGGAATATAATAAACTAATTCTCGCATCCTTGTGTACGAGCAGTTTATCCAACAGTCAGCGTATCCAGTTTTATGTTACCCAGTTTGATTCTATATACTTTAAACAGAGCATTCATCTATTTTTTTTTTTTCCTGTCAGTTTAAAAGTAGTGTAAAGTAAATTAAAATATATTTTTTCTGTTGAGAAATTCTGTTTATTTTACTTTTGTGGGACTGACATAGTGTTTTAAAGTGATTGTTACTGTGTTTTTCTGTCAAAAAGTAATTTTTGTGGAGTGGTAGTATTTAACAGCAATTGCTGCTTATCTTCTCCGGTAAAGAGGCACCATTTTTGGCTTGACCATGAAACAGACTACTGGTCCCACAGTGTGTCCTTCTTTCAGCTACAAAAGAAAAATTTAAGCAAACAGCCTTTGCTGCCACAGCAACTAGCAATTTTCCTCAGCTGCAGGAGAGTGACCCTGCTGTGGCCATTTGTTGTACCTCAGACCACTCATCCTTTACCCTGGATCCCTCTGGTGTAACACCTACAGCCACTATGGACCGGGGGTTAGCTACATCCTCTGCAGCTATTGGGGGTCCCTCAGTGGGCAAGGAAGAGTCATTCTTGCCAGTCCTGGGACAGGGAACAGGGAAGGTTTCCCTGTTGTGTCAGAATACTGTGTCCAACCATGGAGAAGCTGCTGCTGCCATTAGTAACATGGTTGGCCCCATTTTTTTTGTGTCAAAAAGAAACAAAAAAAATGCACAAATCTACTCCTCTTCAAATTTCTTTGGAAAGGAGTACTTTACTGGGTCTGGCTCAGGGTTTAATTCAGGCTATTCACCCTTCCTCACTGATTGGCAATGTCCTTTTCAGTTTGGCAACACATCACCAAAGATTCTTGTGTTCCTTCAGTCACACAAAAAGGTTACTTCATGACTTGGAAATACGTCATACTTTTTCAGGGATGATGCAGCCCTCTCCTTGCCAACTCCATAATTTTCCTCCTCTTCTTCAGAACCTTTTGGCTGAAGGGACTAGTCAGCCAGTTCGTCTGTCACAGACAGGCAAAAGATTTTATGCCAAAATGTTTTTGGTCCCCAGAAAAGCGGTCTGTTGGGGATTCATTCTGTACCTCGCCTTTCTCAACACAGTTCTGAAAGTCCTGTCCTTCAAAATGCTGACTCTTCAGTCACTGTTTCCTCTACTATGTCCTCGGGCCTATATGGTATCTTTGGACCTGAAAGATGCCTACCTTTTCTTTCCTATTCACCCTCTCTTTGGGAAGTATTTACACTTCCCTGTTTCTTCCTCACATTATCTTTTCTCTGCTTCACTTTTTGGTCTTTCTACTGCACTAAGGGTTTCACAAAGTGTCTTAACCCAGTTAAAGTCTTTTGTGGACTTCATGGTGTTCAGATATTTCCCTATCTGGAAGATCTGCTTATTCACCCTTCCCCCAGCTTCTCAAATTCGCAATGTTCCTTCTTCACAGTGTGGGTTTCATGCTCAACTTCAAAAAGTCAATTATGACCACTTCACAGAATCAGATTTTCTTGGAATTCAGGATTCAGACACTTTCAACGATGGCTTTTCTTCCTCCTCCTAAGGTCCTTTCTCTGACAGCCTTCTTCCATCTCTTCTTCCTTTATAAAAGATTTCTTCAAGAGAGTTTCTATGAGTCCTGGGGTTTATGGCCTCTGCCATTCCAATGTTTCTTTGGCCAGGCTCCACGTGGAAGTTTCAGTGGTACCTCAAAGCAGTTTGGCTACAGCATTGTCATCCTTTTGACTTCCATGTCCCTTTCCTGCCTTACCTCAAACAGGAGTTCCTATGGTGGATTCACCAGATTTACCTGAATCCAGGTCTGCCTTTCTAGGTTCCTTCCCCCACCCAAGAGCTGTTTACAGATGCTTCAGACCTTGGTTGTGAATCTTCCTCAGACAATGTCAGGGTCAAGGGGATCTGGTCTCCACAACAAGTGAAAGACCATATCAACATCAAGGAAATGAGATCTCTGCTTTTAACTCTACAGGCTTTGTATCCTTTCTCTGGGTTCCAAGTGCTCCCAGGCTTTTTACTGACAACACCACTGTCATGCAGTACCTGATCAAGCTTGGGGGAACAAAGTTTTGTCTTCTTTGCAGGCTGGTCCTCATAGTCTTGAATTTTGCTATCCATCATTATTTGACTCTTCAGGTGGTTTACTTTCCCTCAGAGCACATTCTGGTGGCAGACAGTCTGAGATGATCCAGGAGAGAGCCTCAGGAATATATGCTCTACAGGGAGGTTTTCCAGGACATTGTTCTTTGATGGAGTATTCCTCAAGTGGATCTTTTTGCCTTTCCTCTGAATAGACAACTTTCCAAGTTCTGTTCCAGAGCACCATGTCTTTTTTTCTTGGAAGAGGATGCTCCTGTGTGCTTATCCCCATGTAGTCTGTTGCCCGAGGTCTTACATGAGTCATGTTGGAGAGGCCCAATATCTTGCTGATGACTCCCTTTTGCCTAGACAGCACTGTTTTCCCTTTCTCTTTCACCTGGTCAGGAGCAATAACCACAGGTTGCCTCAGCGGATGGATCTTCCCTCACAGGACATGGGTTCTGTCATTCACTCTCATCTTCACACCTTACAGTTGACTCTTGAATTGGTAAGATTTTAAATCCTTTTCAACAGTTTTCTAAGGGCATGCTTTGGATTTTGCAGGAGTACAGAAAACTCTCTACTAGAAAATCATATGTTGGTAAATGGAATGATAAATGGAAGATGTTTTCTGTCTGATGTCACAAACATGAACAAGACCCTCTGTTTGTGAGTATTCCTACAGTTCATAGGTTCATAGAGTAGTACTAAGCTAACTGCCCTTGTGAGCCATTTTAAACCTAGCCAATTATCCCTTATGAGACTCAAATCCTGCATCTTGTGTTTGTAAGGCAAACACCTTAACCATTAGGCCACCCTCCCAACCCCTCTCTTACATGTGTGAGTTGCACACTTCTGGCCTGATATACACATCTGTTAAAGTTCATTTGTCAGCCATTTCTACTTGCCTGCCTTTGGACTCACCACTTTCTCTAGATTTGAGACTAAACAGTTTTTGAAAGGTGTCCTTCATATTAGCCTCCAATAAAGCCAGCAGCTTCTTCAGCCTTACAGTTTTATGCCCAGAAAACTGTCTTGTTGGTGGATCTGACTTCTGCCAAAAGAGTCTCTGAATTGCAGGCTATTATCATGGTCCCTGTTTTTTGATTTTCCACAGGAATAGAGTATCTCTTTGAACCAATCCTAATTTTATGCCTAAAGACATTTCTCTTATTTTCTAGTAATAACTTGTGGAACCTGTGATAATCCCCAAACACTTGTCAACCGTAAGAGGAATTGTTTTCTTTCATTTTTTCAGACTGTATCGCTTCTCTTGTAATCACTATATCCAAGAGGGAAAACATCTGGCTTTTACCATTATATTAGATCCAAACAGACTCACTTTATTTTCATCATAACCAATTTATTTAACACTGCAACTAAGGACATTCATTCATTCCTTTTTAAACGTAATCACCCTTTCTCCTTAAAGTGTAACTTCTGTTTCTCATCTTCTAATTTTTCTTTTTCTTCCTTGTTTTTAAAATACCTTATGTGTATCACTTGTATTCACAGCTGTAGCCTGTATCACTGGCTTTTCCCAATGCACTTTCCTCCAACTTTCTCTAATCTTTTGCTTAACTATAGGGCCTCTTATTTCTCCCAGCATTATTCTGTTCCTCTTATTCAATCTCCACAAATCCACCATTGGAAGTGCAACTACAAGTTGTGGAATCCTTTATGTGGTGCATCATTGACTCTGTCATCTGAGATCACTGAATGTTTAGGGCCCACTGAAGAACCCTCATGTAAAATTTGTTATGAGGAACCATGTCGATAATTCCTGCTGTCAGCCCCCAAAGCTTTTAGGGTATAGTAAGGTGGGGAATGAGGAAGCTTGAAAGATCTGAAACACCAAGTTCTGCACAGGATAGACCCTGTCCAAGGGAAGGCATGCATTGAAGATGTGTCCAGCTTGCACCCGATGAATGCAAGTAATTGAGAGGTCTCCATCTCAGACTTTGTGGTGTTCACTGTTATTCTCAAAGACTAAAATAGACCTTAAAGTCACTCTTTCTTGGACATTAGACTGTTCCATGTTACAATAGCAGTGAGCCAGTCCAGGCAAGGAAAAGACTTCACCTGTTGCAGCTACTGTTTAGTTGCTACTAATGACATACATTTGGTGAATACCCTAGAGCTGAGGTGAGACAGAATGAAAGTGTCTTTAAGAAATAATTGCTGTCTTACTTTCAAAAGTAAGACATCCCTTGGATATCTTGAATATCTTTATATGGAGTTGGGCAAATGGAGGCAGAAAGAGGTTCAAACATACCTCTCAATTGCCCAGATCTTAGCAGAATGTCCAGATTTTTGCCCTGTTTCTCATAAAATTTCTGGTTATCTGGCAAATCACTCGGATGATCTAAGGACTGAAATCACTAAATAATGACATAAAATTGAGTTTCTGACTTTATATCCTTCTGAAAATACATGCTAACACAAATCCTATTATATTAGCAATGTTCTCAGTTTACAATAGCAATATTTAAAATATGTTCCTATTTTTGAGCCTTTGTCCCCCCCATTATGTGAAGCTTTGTCCAGAGTTCTTACACTAAAAGGTGGAGAGGTATGGGTTCAAAGAACACATCCAGTTTCTTGATAGACAAGGAAGAATAGACTGCACTTTGACAATTCAAAAATACTCTCTGTGGATAAATTAATTTAGGCCACTCAAATCAAATATAGATTTGAGATCCTTTGCTTTTGGGGGGACTCAAAAAGAACATAGGAATAATAACAAAAACCTTTCTAGTTTGGTGGGATCACTTGGATGTTTTTTTCAGTTATGGTTTAAAACCTCTCTTCTTGATGGAGTCTTTTAGTAGGGTAGGAGATCAAACAGTGGGTGGGAGTATGGCACAGGATAAGAATTGTATGGCCTCTGGACATGATTTGGACTGTTCCAGCTGTCTTATTTAATGGCCAACCATGCATTTAGTGGATAGAGAGACAACCCCCAAATGATTCCACAGGTTGGACCAGAGTTTCCCTACTGTTAACAAGTGTCCCTGATTCTGTGCTAGTATTCATTCTGAATGTGACCATGGCTGCAGTGGTTTCCCTCAGATTCTTCTTGTGCTGCTGATGCTGCCACTGTGTTATAGACACATAGTCTCAGTTGTGGAGTCCAATAAAGTCAACATTGATAAGATGTTCAGGGTCAGATGTAGACTTCCTTTTCAGCTTAGACAAGAGTTTGTTATACATGTCTTTTACAACAGAAGGAGCAATGCACTCAGAATTGTCAGGGACGTCTATAAAATGCTCATCTCCTAAGTAAGACACATATAAGGTGTGTTTGCCTAGGGGCAGGATCTCATGTCCACACCTGCAGCTGTTAAAAGTTCTCCTGTCCAGCTGTAACACTCAACAAATACACTCCAAAGTAGATAAACTTAAAAGAACAATAGCAGAAAGTGTAGAAACCACAACTTTAGTAACAAAGTAGAGCAATTAACTATAAGCTGTTATGTTGTAATGAAAACACACACCAAGGCTTAGGGAGGACCAAAGGTAAATACAATCCTCAACAAATAACAGGACTGGATTGACCCAAGTAGTCAGTAAATTTCAGGAGAAAATACCAGTGAAATGCAAGGATGTTTGAGGCTAAAATCATCCTCTTAAATCTTCACATCTCAACTTATTTTCATGAATCTACCAGTAATCTAGAGGAAAAAAATAAGTAAAATGTGCTCAGAGCTGATTAAAGTATATGAAACACTTAAGGAATATATCAACTTAAATAACATAAGGCTAGAAAAAATGGAAGAAGCTTTAAACAGATATTCAGATGAACTGATAAGATTGCAAAAGTTACAAGTCAAAATGAAGAAAAGGTTGGCTGAAGAAGAGATGTCTCAAAAAATTGTAGAATTAGAGGCCAGCACACATAGGAAAATATGACAGTTCTTGCTTTACCAAAGAAATTAGAACAAACTGTCTTAATTTTATTCTATAGCAGGAACTATTAATTGAAAGGAAAAAACATGTGTATGCTCTAATTCTGGCCATAAGAAAGCAGCCATGACTTGTTTTAGTAAAGATGCAAGTCTACCAGCAGAAAGAGTTAACTGTTGAGCCTTACAAAATTGTGGTAAAAGGGCAAAGTATTAAAAGTTGGAGACAGTATAGTGTACAGCAAGCAGAAGAGAAGAAAATTTATTCCAGCAATCAGGGAATGTCGAAAGGCAAGTATGAGATTTAAGCTGCTGTATCCAGCTGTCTTCAGAATATGTTTTCTGGAGGATTAAAGTAATTTTTCATGCAGAACAGGATAAGGAGGTAATATAAAAGTTTGTCCTATAAAAAGTGAGCCATCAAGCCAAAGGGGACTCTGCTTCTCATTCTTCTAATAACAAATCACAAGGAGAGACTTTGCCAGTGAAATCTTTTCCATTGTTCCAAAGAAAAATGCTTGAGGGACACAAAAACAGGAGCTGCCTGGAAGAATCAGGAGTACCTTGGAATTGAACCAGAATTTGCAGTTGGGAAATAGAGATGAACAGGAAGAAGAACAACAACATGGAAATTAATGAATAAATAAGAAACGTCAAAGCATCATTCATGTTTTTGAAATATGGCTGTATAAGAAACAGTGGAAAGAGTGAACTTTGGTTGACTTTGTTAAAAGTCTGGGGAACTGAAAAAGGCATTTCCCTCACTACATATCATTAATGTTTGGAAGGACATTGAGATGAGGGGAAGAGGATGGAAAAAAGGTAACTGTAAGTAAATCAATTTCTGTTTTTAACAGTATTTCTATGAAACTTTTCACAATATAAATTGAATGTTTTATAGTAAAGCATTTTTAGTTGTTCTTGTATGTTATAAAAATACTAAAACAAATGACTTTCTTTTATCTTTCTTTCTTCTTTTTTAGTATTGAGAAATGAAGGTATTACAATGCAATAAGAGAACAAAGGCTAGGCAAAAGCACATTTAAGTTAGGCTGTAATTTTGGGTCATTAAGTTGGGGGAAAGGGTGCAAAAGTGCACAGAACATATAATATATGTAGAGATTATATGTTTTTTCTACTGTTGTATAGGCGAATGGCTGGATTAAGATAACTGGCTTAATCTAATAACACATTTTAAATGGAACCAGGTAAATGAGAGAACACTGAATATAATAAAAATTTCCCTTTAGAAGCCTGCAGCTGAGGACTACATTTTTTCTCTTATGTTTTCTATGAAGACAAGCTGATTTTGGGCACTATTTTTTCATGGCTAAAAGTTAATGTTTTCTGAAAGCATGTAAGTTGTTTTTCATATCTGGAAGAGGAATAAAGATAAAAAAGGAACAGAAACCAATTAGTGTAAAGAGAAACACAGGCAACAACATGTGCCTTAGCATGAATATTCTCAACTTTAGGTTAATTAAGGCCTGTGTTTGTAGCTGTCTGGTTGGGACAATTATTCCTATTAGTATGGTTAAACTTCATTATCTGAAGATGTACACTGTCTTGTGTGTCTTTATTAAGTTAACAAATTTTGGGGTGATCTGGGTGGGTTTTTGTTTGAGAGTTTTCATTAAAGCAAAAGCTTTGTAAAATATGACATAGATTCCAATGTTGAGGATAAACAATAAATAAACTGTATAAAGGATCAACCTGCCAAACATTAGTGGGTGCATGTATCACAAAAGCTGGAAACAGATATCAAAAAAGTTGTCATATATAATAGGTGATAATAACTTCTTTTCATAATGGCAGCAGTTGCCATATTATCCTGAAATGTGAATAGTCTCCAATCTATAGACAAAAATGAAAGAATATTTAATTATATTAAAAATGCAGAGTGCAAATAGCAATGCTACAGGAGACATATTTGGAAAGAACTGAGCAGATGAATTTGATAAAGAATGGATTTCAGGATGAATACTCAGCAGAATGTCAGGGACAAATGAAAAGAGGAGTACTTATTTTAATTGCTAGAGAAGCTCTAATAGTGACAGAAAAGGGTGGGGGGGGTAATAATGGCAGATTTGTGGTAGTAAGAGGCTACTGGCAAGGGATGAGGATTATGCTGGCATGTATTTATATTCCACCTAAAACTGCTGTTATGAAGGTTTAAGAAATTCTAGGAGAAATAGGTTCATAGGTTCATAGGTTCATACTAGGCTATCTGCCCTAGGGCATTTATAAGCCTAGCCAGAGTATGTTTGGCTTTTGCCACCCATTTTAAATTAATTTTGCTATGCCCTTTTTCGAGAGTTAGTA